>NT_176550.1:878744-889276 GCF_000188095.3 Bombus impatiens | reverse complement strand
GTCGCGGCTCGTTGCGGCGGCCACGACCGCTGATTTCTTGTTTCGGTACCATCTATCCGCTTAATTCGCACAGATTAATTAAGACAGATTCTCAGCGTTGTTGTTCGTTGGGGATCGTAGGCTTCTGAGGAGAGTAGAAAGGGATTTTGTCACACTTGTCTTCTGTGTAAAACAAAAAAGAACTGTGTCATAGTTGTCTTCTGTGTGAAACAGGAAAATACCGTGTCATACTTGTTTTCTGTATAAAGTGGAATAGAATTGTTTTGATACGGATATTCTGAGGATTTTGTCAAATTGGTTCATCACTGCAGTAGATATTATTTAATAGATTTAGACGTTTGAGAAATTTTAATCGATATTTTTTTCTTTTTTTTTTGTATATTACGTAATTACAAGCTGATTTGATAAAATTGATTAGTTTAATGGAACGGGTAATTATGATTCTGTTTGAAAATTTGGCAACTTTTTAACGTTGGAAGATAAATACATTGCTACAGGGCGTAGTTTATTAGAATCATCCTATTGCGTTGCGTGGAGATTGAGATTTATAATTCTCATTCGGTGCTCATATTATTGTTACGAGTTTCTCATTACGAGCATGGATTGTTTATATCTTAGCCATTGATCTTTATGGATTTCAGCTACCATATCTTATACTGAAATATCTGTACAACTCGTAAAAGGTGTATTATACAGTCATTCTGTTATCTCTTTACTTTAGTCATTTATGTTTTATAGGGTTAAGAAAAATAAAATTCTCTAATTAAGACATCATGAATTGAACATGATTTCAACGTAATATCAAAGCATCGTGAATTATTTGCACAGTGTCCTATACAACTACACGTTTATGTGGATATCCAACATTTTATATATTTTATATATATATTTAATTTATATATTTTGTAATGTATTTGGCAAACAATAATAGGATAAAAATGTTTGCAATATTTTATACCACTATTCAAAGAATTGTCGCGTGTGTGACGGTGGAAAAATTCGGATTAGAAATCGAATGTGTTTCGTCAGCGACATCCGCGATCGCGGCAATATTTCATTTTCTTTGGTATCTCTCGTTCGCCCCTTGTCCCTCATTTGCCCCATTGTTTTCATCGTGTAGGCTCAATAGAATCAGCAAACAATTTATTACGCCTACACCTGGGGCGCATCTATACCCTTATCAACGATCGCTCGTTGCTCCTTGCAAACGATTGCTCCTTCAAGTTGAGCCTCCGACGAGCCAACAGCCGACGCTGACTTCGGGCAACAACAGACCTTCCTCTCTCGCCTGAGTTCCCGGACGAGTGCTTCGTAGTCGAGTGCGTGAGTAAAACGTGCAGGTCACCCTCGTGGATCTGCCCGTTATGCGACCGGCACGAATGTAACATAAAGAAAAGGAGGAGGAAGAAAATATTATACAAAGCCTGCTATAATTCCTCGAAACAACTGATTACAAATGCGTCTGCTATTATAAAATGTAAACAGGAGCAATATATTTTAAAAAAAGGGAAGAATATACAGTCAATGCATAAAATACGTAGTTGTATAAAAAGTTTCTTTCGAATAATTTTTATCGTTGCGTCTGCTTTTAAAAGTCTCGATCCAAGCGAAATTATTTTCCAACGTGAGAAAAAAGATAGACAAAAATATAATCGTCGAATAATTCTATGAGAAGCTTTTTTCTGTCGTTTCTATCATTAGAGATATCTATAAATGATAAAAAAATTTGGAAGAAGAATTACTCGATCGTGTAATCGATCATTGAATACATATAGTTTAACTTGCCTCTTTCGTGTGACAGGAAAGTAGATGAAAGTGTTTGTAGAATGACAGGGTGCATCGGATGATTAAAGTGAGACTGTGACGCCTCTCCTTGAAGGAACACATTGTCCATTGCGAATATCGTTGATATCAAAGACACATAGTGTCACATCGTGTACTCGCAATTAATAGGTACGACCTTTTATAATTACAAATGCGTTCCTGACTAAATCGATAACCTTTCATTAATCTGGAGTGATATTCACTACTCGAAACAATATCATCATTTTTCAACAAGTTCGTAATTGTGTACTTACATTTATGCGTCATTATAGAGAATAATATTTGACCATTATTTCCTAGAGACTACTGTTTCTACCAACATTATGCGTTTAATATACATAAATAATTTTTCAATAAATAATTATTCAAATAGTTTTTCCCGAAATTTCCTGCAAAACTTGTTTGAATTATATCATGCTTTTGCAATACGTACACAAACTGAAAAAACAAATTTTCCCACAGCACAAGAACGACCATGTTCATGAAAAATTAATCTCCTTTTTAGATCTTTAACTTCCGTAGTTAGTTCAAATACGACACGAAATTCTATAAACTTCATATTATAGCTCTCAAACAATCGACGATTCTGTGCCATCGACGATTTCCCCCGGAAGTTCGCGTGTCCTCGGTTCGCGACAAGCCATAAGCGGCAAGTGAACAGTCGCAAATCTTCGACGGCGGCAAGTTCGGGACGCGAAACGGCTTACGATGGTGTACCATCGTGCATGCATGCACGGCTACATAAGTGTTCATGCACACGGCAGCAGATTTCTGGGGCGATAAAATCCCGCGAGCGAGGAAGTCATGTCCCGTAACTATCTGGATGTACGGTCTCGCGGTTTTCGTGTGTGCACCCACTCGAAGGTCTGATGTACGGGCGAGTACGCGAGGAGGACGACATTTTCCACGAGAACGAGCCGCGCCTTGCTAACCTTCCCGAGTAAAAGCGTGAAATTACCGGCAACCCGGCTAAAATTACCCTCCTCTCGCCTCTCTCGACCTGCAGCTCTCCTCCCTTCTTCTTTCTTCGATATCCAGCTCGCGGAAACTGCTCGAAAATTGCACGTGCCCCGCTATACGCCCAAGAGTACTTTGGATAATTCTCAACCGCCTTACGGATCCTGTACACGATCAGCCTGTGTCGAGAATTTATAGGGCAAGTATTTACTCCGTTCGTTATGAAGATCTTTTTCTTGTTTCTTTTTTCTTAAGAACATCAGATAATTTTGGATACAAGTAGAGCGATTTCTTTTTTTGATTTGAACGCAGAATTATCGAGGACTTTTTATATTATTTTATCTACCAAAGTGTATTAGAATATTCTTTCTACCAAATGTGGAAACTATCATTAATTTTATACATGAAATTGAAGATTAATTTTATTCGTCGTTATTATTATTATTTCTGACTAGTATTATTATTAATTCTACGAAATAAGGATAACGTGATTTCCACGTGGCTCATGATAGGTGTGTTAAAATATTTAATCTTGGAAAATTGGAAGATTATAGAAATGTAGCAAGTTGCACGCTACGAATTTATCAAATGATCCAAAGATTCTGGCCCTAAACGCTAATGCTCTTACTCTGTCTCTATTCCAATTAAATTCAATAACTATGCAATTCCCTTATTACTAAATGCAAAGCAAAAAAATGTCGATTCTATGAAGAATGCACAATATCCCCATTGCAATCAAGCTACTCTACCAAAACGTCCACATATCTACACGACCATAAGGCGTTTTTACCACCATTTAGACTATCCAGCGACTGAATCTAACAACTCAAAACGATGTTCATATAAATAATTTCATAGGCGAATGCACGTAGATACCTCGAAAGTCGAAGCTCGTCGACTTTTTCCACACGCGTACCCGACGTTGTTCGTGTAGTACCGCAACGTCGTCAAAAGTGTTCGGTTCGTTCCCCACGGTGCAAAAAACTTTTATATCGACCATACAAGCTATGGTGTACACCATCGAGGCTCCTGTGCGTTTCTGGATGCAGGATACGCGCGCATGGATAAACGGATACCGAGAAAAGAGAGAAGGAACGAAAGCTACGACGCCGGCGGAAAGTGCATGCGCGAGCCTCCGCATATAATTTACCGTTTCACGATGGCACGTCCGTCCATAGAATCTGCGGCACGAAACTGGAATAGGTCGATTATAAATTTCCCTTTAACGAGCCGGATTTTTGCTCGCGAGTCATCGATCAGATATCATCAAAATTCATACGGCAAACGCGCTGATCTGCTATCTCTCTCCTTGTTGCTCATACGGGACGATAATCACACCGGTGTCTGATAAGGATCGAAAGGTAGCTCGCGCGTTTTCAGGCCAGGGCATCTCGATTATACGAAACCGGCGCGTCGGTATTTAATTCGACGCGATTTTATCGGCGATTCCGCGCGAGAGAGGAAGAGATGAAACCGCGAGAGAGGAAGAGATGAAAACGCGAGAGAACCGAGTTAGGCGACGAGAAGGGGAAGTTTCAAAGAGGAAACGATACGTACACAAGGAGATGGAAGGAATTTCTTGATCCCCGACATGAATCAGGTTAGTGTACCGTCGCGATCATCGGCGCGATCAAATGGAAATTTTCTTCTTTTACGCGCGGAACGCTCTATGCTAATGAAGATCGGGGATTTCCCCGGCTTTAGATCGTGGATATACTCGATGCTTCGGTATACCAGCGGATTCGCGATAAGCCTTTATCTCTCTCCCGTTTCTGCGTCACACTTCGAGGTTAGAATAATGCATACGTGCATACGATGCGCATGAGATTATAAAAGGCCGTGTATACACAACGGAGAAGCAGTCGTGTGTATAGGCAGCAACGATATAATGCGTATCCTGGCTGGAAGAAAGAGAGTCCACTTCATCATCCTGCGACACGTACCGAGAGTGCGGAGGTGCACGGCGCGGAGTACGCGAGAGTGACATTGCCAGGGCTGTCTCCTTGTAATTTATTACTGTAAACACGACCGACGAAGTCTAGTTTTTGCTTCGAGACACGTCGCCGCCGATTTACATACGCGCAACGCTTTCCGTTGCAGTCATTCTTTTAATCGCAGCCCTAGATTAATCTTTCTTGAGCTTACCGGATGAGAACCTGTTAAGGAGACTTCCGAAATTACGGTACTTTGATAATGTTTGATAAAGCTCCAGGCTTCCTATGTCACGTTGTCGCACACACGTCTCTCAATTATTTTGTTCCGCGTCATTGTGGAAATGAATGCGGATCATCGAAGTTTCGGTCTTCTTAGAGATTCTTAAGAACGATTCATTCTCGAGTTCTTCATATTTGCGACCGATGATCTTTCAAGTATTTTATACAACGCTACTGCAGGGGATATATTCCAGGCAACCTTGGATTATGACACAAAGTTCTATTAATGTCGATCATTAAAATGCAAATATTTCTTCGAGATTCTTAGAAACAGTTGTTTTCTAGTTCTCCATATTTGGAATTGGATATCTATAAAGTTTTTTGGTTTCACTACATTAAAAACATGAAATTTCAAGAAATATTCGTGTTTTCGATATTGACTATTAAAGTTCAGATTCATTTCTACAATTCCAGGAAACAATTCACTCTTAGATCCTCCGTCTTTGCAATTTGTCAAATATGAAATATTTCGTTTCACCCCCACAGAAAAATTAAAGCCTCAATTATATTACTATATACTGCGTAAACATTGGCTATTTAAGTACAAATCAATTCCAAGATTTCTAGAAACGTTCCGTTCTTAAATCTTCCTTTCTGAAACTAGACGTCTTTAAAGTACTTCTTTCCATCAAATAAAAAAAAAAAACAAATTTCGATCAACTCCCTATTATGATACTATGTTACATCAACACAGGCTTGTCGAAATTTATCTGCAACTCTTCAAAAGACAATTAATTCCTCATCTAACGTAAGGAAAATCGAACGAAAAGCATGGAACGTGTTCAAAGGGAGGCTATCTCAACGATATTCGCTCGACCATGTTTCTGATAAAAGGAAACAGGTTTCCGATCGGCTCGTTTATCAGCTCATTCCCCGATATCTCAATCCTTCTTTTCCATCTCTCTCTTCTAGCTAGCAGAAACAATCTTTATCTTTGTCATCCGCGGAACACAGAGCTCGCGATTAAAACGCGTGAAAGCAGGGTGCTCTCGAGGCGAGGTATACGCTTATGGATCGGGCTAGGTCATTCGCCACCATAGGCCGAGCACTGTACATGGCGCACGGTGCTCCCAGGTTCCCGATTTCCGTAAAAGTCCAGAAACGCTCTCGCAGCCCATCGGAGCGCGAACTGAGCGCGCTTCAAATGGACTTTACGGTTTCCACGAACGAGAAATAAAGAGGGACCCCAGGCCGACCGGTCGACCTATCGCGGCCTAGCCGCCGCGTTACAACGTGTCGTTTACATCTTAATCCGTGCACTCAGCGTCCCCTCGAAGATACCACGACTGGTGCACGCTCTTGGTCGTATCGTGGTATCCGCTTCCACTTTGCCGCTGGATAAGAGAACGGTACCAACAGGTGCGATTCCAGGCGCGAAACGATCGTCCAAGCGAAACTTCGACACGCTCGATCTTATCGGATGATGCGGCTGCACAGTGTTTAGGGATATTAATATTTGCGCGAGGAATATTGATTGGGCAGATTATCTTCAGATTGTGCTATCTAATTCTTACACGAAAGACACGTTGTTCCCGTTAGGAATGAATGTTACAGTATAATCAGTTTCTTTTTAATTGATAATGTGGAACAAATGCAATTGCATGTGTCTTATTGTTTCATATTAGACGAGAAGTAGATGAGAAATTATTGTTTGTAGTGGTATAGCCTTGAAGAGATGATGGATGTGACCAGTGTGATATCGTTACGCTGTTATAACAGTGATTAGACATCGTATGCATACAAACGTTGAAATGTATAATGAATTCCTGTAGAAAAGCATATACTTTAAATACATAGCTATCGTTTCGTTTGCTTATCTCGTGTCTCAGAAAAATGCACTCAGAAGAGATATTTCTCATTTATTCCACAAAGTAGTGAAATTGCAACACTATCTTAAAGCAAAAAGCACTAACCCAGAAAACATTGCATATCTACCGATGTTAATGCAGCATATATTCATGCGCGCTGAATTAGAAACGGTAAAACATGTATTACAAAGAGATATCTATCAAATACGTTGCGTATCATCGTCGCAAAATTCCACCGACTGTACCTAATATTTGTATTCTTGTGGTCCTATTTGATTTTGTAAGTCTTCTTCTCGAAATACTCAAAAACAAGAAACTATGTGAACTATCGGATGAGCATAAGGAGAAGGAAGTTCTAAACAAGAAGAATTACTCAGAAAAGCGTACTCCTGTTGTTTTCACAGAAGAATGGAGTGAAAAGGGGCTAAACAACGAAGACAAAACAGCGGAGGCTCATTTTTCTATGTACGACTGCAATTTAAACGCAGTCAGAACGCGAATGTAAACGCGACCGTGGCTTAGTGGGACGCTGACCACGGCGTAGGAACGACCCAGGGGACGAGGATCTACACCTCGATGAGCACAGCACGACATTCTCCTTGCCCCTTGCCTCTCTGTTCCCGGTGGTCCCTCGTTTTCTTCCTCCGCGGCCGCTACCAAGAAGAAGGTTCCTTCTCTCTCTCTCTCTCTCCCTCTCGCTTCTTTTCCTCTCCTCCGCCTTCAACTTCTTCCTCGCGTCTTTTTTTCCACTCTTCCTTCCCCGCCTGTCTCTTTCTCTCTCTTGTCCTGTCTCCGCTCATCGTCCTCGAGCGCGTCCACCACGATTGTCCGGTAAACCATGGTGCGAACCGCTCACCGTGACGAAGGTATCCACCTACAAACGAGGACTTATTCCGAGAGCAGCTCGTGGAAACTCGCGAATACCGACATGGGAATCGGCAGAGCTGAGTTCGCCCCGTCTCGTTAATTATGCCAATGACAACCGGCTGAAACGCAGGATTGAGCTGTTGAACGCGATGGCTCCTGGTTTCGAATCCCACCCCCTCTTATACGTGTCGAAGGGTGTGGAGTAAATTGAGTGGATGTTTGTTAAACTTTCGGAGGGGTGATTAGTTTTTGGATAGGTGGAATATTAGATTTTGAATTTTCTTTGTTTACAAAAGATTGCTTTTTTTTTAGAAAAGAAAGAAATGTTTTAAATTGGCAGGGTAAAAGCTTTGGGTCACTGATTTAGTTGGGAACTTTGAGCATTGGGAGATTTCGTCATACTATTTAGAAATCTATCCCGCTATGAACTAGCAAATTCAGATTATTTGGTATTACCAAATAACATTAAGAAATATCAAATAATCTGAATTTTTCGCTTAGACTGAGATACATTTTCAAATAGAATAATTAATATCTCTTTTAATCCTATACTAAAGTACACACTTATATGGGCACGTTGAACGAGCACCGATAAAGAGCAAAGATAACGTGTTATACAATTTACGCTGAAAGTGAAAATTCGATTCGAAATGAAAAAAAAAGATTAAACATATAGCCACATCCAAATTACCCGTACCATGTATAAAAGGCTGCTTATTAAAACACCAGAGATCGTTACAAAGATAAAGAGTTCCTGCGAATAAAAATATTGAAACAGAAAGTGAAGGAGAGAAAGTAATCCACGAATCACTAGGCTAAACTAAAAACCTGATGATCCATCGTCCTATATGGCAGATACTGATGGAACAACAGAGATAAATGTTAGTGAACGTTTTCGGTGAAAGCCACGGAAGCATAATATAATCGGGATATCATTTAGTGGAACATCGGGGTCTAACGCCGGATATTATTCTTTTACCACGATCTAACGAGGTTGAGCGAGCAAGGAGGTACTCGTTTGCCGAAGAGGATGGCGCGAAGCGATGCGAGGCATGCTGGAAGTCAGGATCAGTTCCTATGCATGCGATTGCATGCGGATGAATAGGGCCTTTGTGTCTTGCGAACGACAGCCAGTACGATATACAATAACGGTTCCCTAAGATTTCTCACGTAAGCCAGGATCTGCATGTAGCCAGGAGAGAGAGATGTGGTTCAACGTTTGCTCCGGTGCATCTGCATTTTATCATAAAACCACGTAAACGCATAACGGGACTCGGGTTCGTCCTCGTGTACTTTCAAACTTTGTCCATGCTCCTTCCTCTATTAGAGCTTCTTATGAGATATTAATTATTCACTGTGTTCAGTTAACAGCGCATTCTGATACATACATAAATATTTACGACATCCTCCAAGCCTTTTCCGAGCTTTCGTTCCATTAGCATTTCCTATGATACACGTAATACACTTGTTTTCTCTGTTTAAGTAGTAGCTCAATTTAAGTAATAGTTCAGCTAAGCATATTTTTGACATTCTCCAGACTTTTCACTTCCGATGATATACGAAATATCACTCGTTCTCTATATCCAATCAACAATAGTTTTTGATACATGTTTTTGATATTTTTCAAAATTTCCCAGATTTTTGAGATAGTAGGATTTTCTATGATTCGTGGAAATATACCACATTTGCCACAGTCACGTAACAGTGGACTTCAGACACATATTATAATATCTGTTCTTTTGATCAGCCTACTCGTAGTCGATGACAGACCAGATGTATCGCTTATTTTATTCTTCGATATAAACAGCAGAAAACTGACTTCTAAGAATCGTCTTGTAATAAGTTAAATCGTTCGAATTGAATGCTACATATCGCTTTCTCGTAACTGTAATACGATCTATATCTTAATCTATCTTTCTCATAACGCAAACGCTTTAGAAAAGAAAAATATAAAAATCCCATTTAGTGTGTCATTAATTCTCAAGTATCTGCTAAATCTCCGACTCAGTCAATAATTCTGTGTCTCACTGTAACAATAAGAATGTCTGACCTACAAATTCTTCGATCATCTGTAAGATTATCTCTCGCTTCAAGTAAAAATTACTATTTCTGCAATTGGACAATCTTCCGTTTTAACTTCCTCGAAGTGCCAATTATTGTTTGAACCAAACAACGGAGAGTTCGAATCTTCCAAAAGTTTCTCAATTTCGCTGCGGTCTGTATATTAAATCCCTCTTGTGAATTCAGGCTGAGCGCAGATATCGATGAACAGTAACCGGCACGAAGTGTGCGTGTCCGCGCAGGTGGAAAGAGAGACGGGAAAAAGAGAGAAGGAAAAGGCCGGGTAGAGAATGCATCGGTACGCGATGATGTAACGGCGTTATGAATATGTACAAAATAACAAATGGTCCCGGGACAAAGGAACGGTGACAGGGTACGCGCGTGTACCGCTCGTATTCCGGCTGTCGCAGCCTCACTCGTTCCACACGGTACGTGATCGCGGTGTAAAACGGTGTTTCGATTTCAGCCATAACCATTTTTCGCCTGTTCGATACACAGAGAGAAACGAAACACGGGAATAGAGAGAAAGCAACAGAGAACCTTGGTCGTTGGGAATAGGTATAATAACACTCGTGATAATCGCGTTTCCGATTAAGATTCCTCTGGTCGGCAAACAAACGTGCGGCGCACGTGCTCCATTGTACTCGCTGGGAGCAACAAAATGTTTCTCGCGATCATGATTAAAAAAGAAGAATAAAAAAAAAAGACAAGATAAAAAAATGGGAAAAACAGGTAGGCGAGAACATCGCACGAACGTTTGATTGATATCTAACTAACGCGTCCAGCCACGGAACGTGGCTCG
>NT_176550.1:873811-878234 GCF_000188095.3 Bombus impatiens | reverse complement strand
GGCTCGTCCGTAAACGGAAACTCCATTAAATTTGTTTTTTCGATGCTGACCAAACGGTAGATACTATCAGAGGAAATGTGTAACGGTATCTTTTCAATTCCTCGAGGGTTTCTTACATCGTAGATTTACTCGTAACGTCCTAGAACGGCCGAACCACTATCCTGACTTTAGAAATAAAAAGTAGAAATAGAAAAAATGAAAGAAGTAGAAAATAACATAGAAACGCAACGATGAAGAACGCAAAACGCAAGGGGGCCGTTGCACCACTGGGGAATTTCGTTGTTGTTAAGGTGGCACTGCGCATCACCGATGCCAGGCAGGAAGTGGGAATCGCCGAAGCAGCGAGGGGGGCATGGAGCGGGGGAGTAGCGGAGCTGAGGGAACAGGGGAACCCGACGCTGCATTGTGGGAGTGAGCGGGCGAGCGAAATAAAAAAAAGGCATTATAGCATTATGCGAACGAACGGGGCCCTAGTGACGCATTTACACGGCTGTTATTATCCCCTTCCCTGTCCCCCACCCCCCTCTACCACCCTCAACTAGGTAGGAAACGTAGGTACCTACGATACCTGCTTACATGCTCTGACAGACGAGACAGTTCGGAAAACCCGACATATGTCGTCCGTACGTATATATACTTGTTTGAATACATTAATAAAAATCGTGGTCGAATTCGAATCCCTCGATTCGGTGATTCTATCGTTCCCACGAACCATTGGTTGCAACCCGGTGGCAGTTAGAACGTTTCGATTTGATTGGGAGCAATGATGCTTTAATTTGTCGATGCCTCGTGTGATATTCAAGATTAGGAAGATTCGATTAACCCTTTGGCATATGTGGATGAGATATTTTACGCTATAACATCGATCACTAACGTTATAAGTGAGATATGATGTACGTCTTTGTATAATGACGCGAGATGTTTGAATAATGTTCTATAGATTTGGATAAAAATTAATTTGCAAGATATCTCGTTCACATTTCGAATATACTATTCCCCGTGAACACGAAGGAATTGACGATGTCAAACATAGCAATGTTACAACACAAAAGTTTCTGTCAGTTTTCTTTTACCTGTACAAAGTAATATTCTATTGCAAAAATGATAAAACAGATATATCAAGTATTTCGCTTATAGTATTTGATAAATACGTCGCGAGATATCTCGTCTATAAATACAAAGGGGTTGATCTTTAACTGTTTAAGATAGATTCTCGTACTAGCAACAGAAGCAATAATTTTTCAGAATTGTAGAATTGTAGAGAAATAAATATTCTACTTTCAAAAGACTCGGGAGAATTTTCACAGTGACAAGTTGCTCGTTAACAGCCCTTATCGATCGAAATATCCTCATTTCGCCGCCACTCGTTATCAGAATTCGAGGCTCTTCGCTTCAACGTCCCCGTTTCCATCTCCATCGATTCGTAGCTGATTGCCAGCCCGTTGAAAAACCCTTCAGCGACGTACAGTGTGTGGCCGTCGTCCGGTACCGATGACGGATTAGTTTGTTACGGCTTTCGGCTTAACGGAGGGCGCAGGTAGGCCGTGCCGATACGCGTGATTATTTATTGTGCGGACAGATTGGATCATTCAGAACACGCCGATGGGGGTCCCTGTCTATATGGACAAGGATCGACCCGCCACGGGAATATAACTCGATCCAATCGGCGATACACCGCTGCGATATAACCTCCAATTTTGTGTCAGCGGAGATCTGCACGTGGTCAACGGGGAGGTGAACGAAACGTGATGATTGGTGAAATAATTCGCAGCTATATTTCCTACGGTAATTTAACTTCTCTTACGTACACTTTAGACGCATGTTTGTAAAGAAAAATGAGATTTAGGAGTAGCTTGTAGGATTAAATCCTGTGATACTACATTTCTATAAATAAAATATTTTCATTCATATATATTATATATGAATATATATATATATATCACATATTGAAGAATAATTGCATTAACGTAATAACCATATTAACGCTTTAACGACGGAGTATGGTAATTGAGATCTTATGTAGAATATAGTCAGATTGTAATATGCAAATATCAGATGTAAATATATCAGTGGTATGTAATTTAAGTAGTGTTAGACACATAATACAGAAGTGATGATTTATGTCTCTCAGTTTTCTCTGCTTGAAAATTTTCGATACCTTGATTAATTTATAACATGCAATTTGAACTAAGACATTGCTCATAGTAAAAGCGCCTTGTCGAGCTGTGACCCGTGCTGATGTTAACTTATTCACATATTCGCAGAGTTTCGCATAAATGTCAAAAAAACAAATGAAGAAAGATACAATGAATTTCGTGTGTTGGCCTTGAATAATTTGATAAAAAGATATTGTAAGTTTAGATATTAAAGATATTAAAGATATATGCTACGAAGAATTAAAAATATATAATGTGTGATTCAAGTAGCTGACCAGTAGAAGAAATATGGTAACAAAAATGTTTCATGAAATGTATTTAATCTTGTGTACCGAGAACATAATTAGTAATCAGTTGTACGACAGACATATTGTTAGCGTTCGCGTCCACGATCGTTGCATACTCGTATGCGCTTAAACTGGTTTGCCGTTGAGTTTTATTTGAAAAACAAAGTAATTATACGTAGATAAACATCGTAGCCATTGGTCAAACAGAATGCGTTAAAAACGTGGAACAATGTCAGCCGCGCGCGGTCTTATCAATGCCTAGAGAAATTATGACTAGCAGCCATCACTCTATTGGTTTTATATCGTGTTATTGCTCACGCAGCTACCGCCATTAGACTAATTGCGTTTAATTGTCCAGCCCCCGTTTCGATTATTCGGGGAATGATACAGCATAGTCTGTTAATGGAATAGATAACTTTTGTGTGACGCGAATTTTGTCGAAGATAGCCGCTTTTAGATATTTATCTGTTCAATATTTTACTGTAACGATCGATTTTTCATACGTAGCTTCTACAAAATGAAAGTTAAATTCCTTGTACGCTAAAAAAAAAAAAAGAGAGAGAGAAAATAGATTGTCCTTTACAACTGATATTTCATTCTAGAAACTAATCTTGCATATGTAGCTTGCGTGAAATAAAAATTGCCAATCAAATGAATTTTGATGTTTCTTATTTTGCTCGTATTTTTTAGATTGAAGAAAAAGTAGACGTATCATGATTGATTGTTAAAAAAAAAAAGAAGTTAACGGAGTTTCACGGAGGAAACACAGAAATAAATTTGGTATCTAGTTTAGCCCGGCATAACGATCCGATGTTTCCCAAGGAAGCGCGTGAGTCAGATGCAACGGAACTTCACCGTTTTTACGTTCGCATTACCATAACCTTTCGAAACCTTCCGAAAGTTTTATCGCCCATACCTCCCGCCATTGTATAACTAGGTTGTAACTACAGTTAGCAGAACTGCGCTGAAACGACGTGCCGCTATCGACTGCTATTATCAAGTCAAGGACTACATTTTTGCAAGCACCAATTACGGTATCCATGTCTGTCATACGTCACTAAGTGACGAATATTGAGAGATACATACGTGTATATATAGCAACATGTAGATCGTAGACCAAAGTTCAAAACTTTGTAACATACTTCGTACGGTCCGAGGTTCCCAGTAGAATTAGGACCATCTGCGATCAGACATAATCGCCAACGTAAATCGTTGTAATCTCCTTTTGGTAATGAAATAATCCTTCGTTTCTTTGGGTTTCATTTTTGCAAATATGATTTCATTGTATAAGTAATTATGATGTTAATACGAATATAAAAAATAATGATAACGCCGTTATACGTTGTACTTTAAAATATAAAACATAAGTAAAATCGGTATAATCTTTCCCAATCCTAATATTTGTATGGCAACACGGAGGCTAGTAAATTCCTTTCAACTAATTTTTTACCATTCGACATAGTGTCAAAAGAATCCCCTTTGTACATCGTTGTACATAACATTTAGACGGTAAACGTTCAAAGATGAACGTTTTGATCATAAAATGAAGTAGAATAAGGACCGCCGTTTTATCGGCGTATCATAAAGAGAACAAAATCGTAATACGTTTCGACATCATATTACATAAACGAACTTTGATAAAAATTATGTTTAACATTAGTAAATGTCTATTGGCTTATGCGCGCGACTTTACACAAAACACGAACATTCCCGCTACCCCGTACGATTTCATCGCGATTCCAATCGTGCTAGGACAATCCATTAGTAACATAGCGGCGAACAGCTGGCCCGGGGATTTGGGGAGAGGGAGAGAGAGCGTTCTTGGAGATCGCGGCTCGAATCGGTGGGAGCGTTTTCATTTAGACGTAGATTATTCCTAGATGCTTCTCTCATAAATATTAAACAGGCGGCGCGCGCGTTCTCGGATTCACGCAGGCGAAACGTTGCCGTACTTTTTACTCTGGAACCTTGTCCCGGCTG
>NT_176550.1:871768-873455 GCF_000188095.3 Bombus impatiens | reverse complement strand
CCCGCCGCTGTACCCCTGTTCCTTCTTCCCTCTATATACCTCACGCCCCCTTCACCCTACGGCGACGATCTGTCGCTCATTGAGTATGCATCGGCGATATCGACAGGCGGGGGCTGTTACCAGAGTGCCTCGCTGTTTCGCCTTGGGCGATGTCGGAAGCCGTTGCTGGTCCCAGCAATATCAACGACGCCAGCAACGAGGTCATCCTATCTTGTTCCCTCTTTGTTTATCCCTTGGCGGAGGTTCGCGCGCGACCACCGGCTGACAGGAGTAATTTTTGCACTCGCGCGGGGCGGCCATTCGACGTGGCTGCGTAGAACCACTCACACATAGAAGACCAGGAGTGTACGCGTGTTTATACATTCTCCAGGATGCTGGAGGAAAAGAGATAACAGCGTGCCACCGTGCCGTTCTAGTGGCCATCGGCGTTATACCCGCTTCGCACACGCTGCCTCTACTTCTTCGTATTTTTCATACTCTTCTCCTTGTTCGTATATTCTTCTCCTGCTTGTTCCTCCTCCTCTTCTTCTTCTTCTTCTTCTCCCTCTTTCGTCCTTTCGTTTTTCCTCTACCCCTTATGTATTCCGTCGCGAGGCGGTGCTGACTCGTCACGCGAATTTGCATACATTTCGAGCTGTGGTCAGTGCATTTTTTGCGAGAATTCCTGCTGCCGTCTGTCCCGCCATGACGCGGCTAGACTGATTACGACAATCGATGTCTAAACGGAAAATTTCTTTTCGAGAACCGATACTTTATTCGCGATAGGAGAAATCGCCTCTAGACAGTTTCGTTACGCGACAAGCCGCGAACGTTCCCACTGTTTTCCATCTATAAAACAACTCTTCTAAATAGCCAACAAGTTTTCTCCCGTGCGACCCAACGTACCATCCCTTCGCGTCGAAGAATCTACACCTGCGTCATGCTATGACAACAACATACCGTGGTCTTCGAACAAAAAAAGGCGGACGTAACTCGCGAGCGAATATCTCATGGACAAAAGCGAACAACCCCGACGTTGTCAGCCTTTAGGGGCCTCCAATGTTCTTCTTCGTATGCCGCGTGTGTCACGCTGGCTGTAAATATCAATAAACAAAGCCAGTGGCAGTGGGCAAATGCCCGGAGCCCAGCCCCGACAATGAAATAAACCACGCCGCGATGAGGTTTTAGTTCTGGCCCCTTTGTCGGGCGCCATCTCCTGCGCGCAAGCACGCTCCGCTTTTTCACCGAGCAATTAGAAAGAGATTTATTTGCGCCGGCACGCCAGCCACACGCTTGCCAATAAGACAGACTGCGAGAAGGAGGCAAGCTCGCGAGTGTTCGACTAGCAACATATTTTTCGGCCGATACGCGTATCGTACCGCCCAACCACCATTTTATACAATGCACACGTAGTGACACGTGCATTCTTAACGCGCGTATTCTATGACTAGTACGCGCACTTGCAACACATGTACTCAAGTAAAGAACCGCGAGTTTCAACGGACCGATGCGCCTCACGAAACGTGAAACAATGTCGGCCACGAGTATTTCTTTCGAGGTTAGACAAACCCGCTGTTGCGGTTTTAATGAACTCGTTTTGACGTGACGATGCCTCCCCGTACCTCCTTCCCCTTTTCTCTTTGCTTTCTCCATTTTGCTCGTCGTTCTAACCACATCGTCCCTTGCCCCTTGTTCACCGCTGGCCTCC
>NT_176550.1:867932-871386 GCF_000188095.3 Bombus impatiens | reverse complement strand
CCGACTTAGTTAATTAAAGTAACCGTACGGTTTTTGATTGACGCCCAAGGCGTAAAAAGTCGTGGACTCCGTGTACGTATCCGACACCCAACGCTCGCTCGTCGGTTACGCAATGGCGGATCACCGAGGGTTGACACAGAGAACTGACAAGAAGCGTCTTCTCCGGTGATTGATAAGAGTTCCAGTTTCTTTGATTAATATTCGAGAGTTGAGTGTGCGGTTTATAGCAGGTTCTACGGGGAAAATATCCTCGGTATCCGAGTTTCCTATGTTCTACGTTACGAAGGTTTCAGAACCTGAAATTCTTACAATTGGGAATTAATGAAGATAAAATATTTTATAAGCGTCAGAAATAATTCAAGCTTTTTCGTAAAGTCTTAGAAAAAAGCGTGAATTTAAAAAATACACGGCGATTTCGAAACATAAAGCATTTAAGAAGATTTGAATATTTGATAAAGTTTGAAAAGAATCTAAGTTTTTTATAACGTTTTAGAATGAAACATACGTTTCGAAACTTCTATATTGATTTCACATTACAAAAATAGGATAATTTATAACCATTATAAATAATATCGATTTGTCGTGGCTCTTTAAAATCAAGCGTAAGAAGTTAAAGATTTCAGAGCTCAAAAAGGGAATGAAATATAAAATATTCTATATATTCCAAAAACGATCCAGATTCCTCGTTACGCTTTTGAATTAATCTACAGGACAGGAACACAAGAATTCCAGCAATTATTCATGTTACATGTAATCAGTGTTTTTCTTATCCCAGTGTTTTGTCGTAGAAAATTTACATACAAAGTTGCAACTCTCGATTTCCCAGAAAAGGAAGCACCGTATAAAACGTAACGTAGATGTGGTAAAAAAGCCGGCCCTCCGCTTCCGGAATTTTTTCTACGCGCAGGGTTAACGCGCACCGTTTACCTGGTACTCGCAAAACATACGAAACGTAGAGCTTCAGCTCGATGTCTGTTCCTCTCTCGCTCTTTGCGCTCGCCTAGCCGAGCCATGCTTACGTAAGATTGAGCAGCGCGTCACGTGCACGCGGCGCATGTATAGATCGCGCTAAGACACAAAAAAATACCGCATGTGCAATCCTAACAGCGGCACAAGCGCATTAGTATCCGCCGCACAGGCCGAACTCGACGTTCCGCGCGCGGCGTGTAGGCAGAGAAACAGGCAAAAGAAACGATAGTTACGAAACGAGCAGTTCCTCTCTTCTTTTTCTCTTATTTTTTCATCTTTTTTCCTTCGTTCGTTCTTCTTCGTCGACGTCAGTTTGCAACCCAGTAGCGCGACTACGGTACGACGGTATTATGTAGATTCTTCATAACGTGGCTGAATACGATCGAAAGCTGCACAATCCTTCCTTCATCATCGATATATCCGTCCAGTCGCTGTACCAACGTCGATAAAAACCCCTCCTCCTCTCTCCTCCGACTCACTATGTACGCTTGTCCCTCTTGCAAAATATATATGTATGCCACGCCGAACAAGCGTGTATCATTACGCTCGGTGCGTACTGGCAGAAATTCATATCGGCCTCTGTAATTATCGGATGTTTGACGGACGGAAGGACAGCGGCAACAGAGACAGTGAAAATTGCTGGTCTCTGGCGACCGCAGCCGTACACACCGTCTCGGTCCACGTTAAATAGTACATCAACCTCGTGCTGCGACTCGCAGGTTCTCTTCGTTTTTCTTTCTTTTTTCGTCCGCGGCCGCGTTTTCTTCATTCGTTTTTCTCCTCATCGTTTCGGTCTCTTTCGCCAATAGCTACTGACAACTCGCGAAACGAGTTCCACCTGACCTGATCGTTCCCTCGTCGGATTTTTGTTGCAGGTGAAAATCTGGTTCCAAAATAGAAGAAGTAAATACAAAAAGATGATGAAGGCGGCGCAGCAGGGCGGCGGTGGCGGCGGAGGGCAACACAGCAGCCTTCTAGCCGGTGGAACCGCTCTACCTGGAGGACCATCCCCTCAACCGGGTCAACCAGGAAGTCTCATGCAAGGAGGTGTGTTCGCATATAATGGTTACGCGATAATCTGGAGCAAAAAATCGGTTTATCACTATTTTGATCGTATATATTGAAATACCCGTGGAAATAATGGTATCACACGATGTTTCCAATTAATTACTATTCCATATTATAGACATCGATTACGTCAAAATGGAAGCAATTTCTATACACTTTTAATCAGATCAAAAATATTTAGTATTATTAGTATTATTTAGTATTAGTATTATTAGTAGTATTTAGTATTATTATAGGATTAGTTTATTTAGAAATACGCCTTAACGAGATGATTTTAATGCGTGATATGTGATCGCGTTAATCAAGATAAGAAAGAAAGGCATAAAAACTTCCATGCCGCAATTTTCTTCACGATGCAAGTGCTACTCACGAATACCAACTCAGAAGATATAAATCAATTAGAGAGATCGAATCGTAATGCCAGTGGCATAAAACCGTTCGATAACCTTGTCGATCCACATACATATCTCGGCTTCGATTTCGAGATTACAACTGGTTCAATGAATTATCAGCGCGCTGTATTTTCTCACATCTTCCTCGATGAAATCATCTCTAAGAACCGATGTAAATCCTAAGTTATATTTTAATTTCAATTAACATTGATTCGCGAAATACTCATATTTCTAAATACTTATAAATCAATTTCTTCCTGTTGTCAATCTGGATATTCTGGTTCGATCAATTATCAAACCGCGCTCTTTCCACGATTTCTTCTCTCAGTTTCCACATAACTTAATAAACCAGTCCTGAATCTCCATCGACATACCAATCCCCTTCTTCCACCAACTCTGATATTCTCAATTTAAATCAATTTCTCAAATCTCAAATTCTCGTGAAATCTCAAATCTTCTCACTGTCGATCATATAATATTTCCTCCTACTCTGATAAATCGATCCAATCTTTATCTAACCTAATTCAATAAATAAATCCCCACTCCCCAGCCCTACATTTTCATCCATCAAATCGTCTAAAACCAACCCCTTTCTTCCACCAATCTCGATATTTTCAACTCGATTCCATTTCTAAAGATGCAAAACCCTGACTCTCTTTCCTCATCGACTCCCGCAATATTCCCTCGCAGCTCGATAAATCAATTCACCCGGCACCCCCGAACGACTTTGGATCATCCCCGTAACGCGTCAATGGAACGCTGCAGCGAATCGAAATGTTCCACCCCCTCGTTCTGTTCCGTTCAAGATAAGTCTATATCTGGAGGATCGATCTCGAATGTTCTCCGTTACTGTTTCAGGAGGCGGAAGTTCCGTGTCGGGCAGTCCGACGACGGGCTATCTCGGTGGCATGGGAGGCGGCGCAGGGGGTCACACCCCCGGCAGTTCGAGCCCCGGAAGCGAGATGTCGCCTCAGCACAACGAGAGCCCGCCCGCACCCTCTTGGCCGGGCGAGATGAAGCACCAT
>NT_176550.1:805758-867091 GCF_000188095.3 Bombus impatiens | reverse complement strand
GAAGCACCATCCGCATCCGCACGCGCCACCGCACACTCACCATCACCCCCATACGCCTGGCCACCATCCACCGCCGCCACCGCCGCCGCCGCACCACGCGGGTTACATGCCACAGTACTCCTGGTACCAAGCGGATCCTAATCCCGGACTACTCACGTAAGTGGTACTTCTAGCATTCATTGGACGACTCTGTTCGACTAACCGATCACGATACACCGTGTCCACAGGACGATATTTCACGAGTGCTATAATATACACAGGCTCACGAAAGTATTTCAACATTTGTAGAGATCTTTTATGGATGTGTACCGTGTGCCGTAGGAAACATTTTGAAATTGCATCGGCACTGTTGTGAGACTCGACTACTGTGATTATGTTGGTAAAGTTTTAAACTAATACGAAAATATGTATATGCAACAATTATATGATATTGGCTTATCCCAAAAGCTTCTTTCCTCTCGCAAGGAAATAGTAGATGCGCATTTTTTGTTTTATTATTTTTGTTATTTTATCGAACTATGTATGATCCAATAGTATTATTCCAATAGAACAAAATGGATCATATATAATTCAATAAAATAATATAAAACTAAAACTGTTGCGCATCTATTACGTCCTTAAGAAACGAAAGAAACGTTTGCAACAATCTAATATTCGGTACAACTATTATATTCCACAGAGATCACGAAAGTATTCGAACAGCAAATTTTTTATTATAATAAATAAACCTCAATATTCAGTGAGACTGTGTTTAATACTTATTCGAAGCTTAAGATGTCTATTCATGCTGTATTTTTAATTTGTATACTAGTGTATCATGTTTCAGATTGGTCTAAAATTTGATCAATTTAATCATGACAGTAGTGTTTCATTACAATGCTAATGAAATTTCATTTTGATCGGTTGCTTTAATGGGAACGCTGAATTTAGGGTATGAAAGATATTAATGCACGGTATAATAGACGAAGTTGGATAATTTGAAATTTTAGTGGATCGAGTTATGAGGACTTAGGAGTTTCTTTCTTGTAGATATTATTTAATTTATGGATTAATTTATGGATTAATATATATAGAAGATTTATAGTAAGGAGATTTAGGTGAATATTACCGTTGTTTCTAACGGAAACGCGTTCCATTAATCCTTCATAATTCATTGTGACATTCCTTTCGGGTAAAGATTTTCGTAAATAAAATCCGTTGCAACTTTAATCCTGCAATGCTTCTTCGTTAATTATTGTTTCAACTATTTCTAAATTCTCGACTATTTTAAATATTGATGAAATAACTCGTTATTTATGTTTTCTAATAATTTTTCCGAAATAATCTAACCCGACTGAACTTGTTCCATGTAATCGTTATTATTTGAACTAACTTTCATTGTTCAATATATAGTTACAGCGTTACGAAGTTAAAAGGAACGTAACATTTACCGACGTAAATATATATACACGTAGAAACTTTAAATATCAACGACACATCGGTTCCTTGCATTGCATTATACAAATTAAAATAAAGGACATTCTTATCAAGAGAATTTATCTATAATTCCAACATGTACGCCCGGATGAAGAGAATTTAGCAATAATTCCAACATCTACTCCCAGATAGAAGATACAACGATTAAATCGTGTTCCCTGATCTATCGATATTCTCGATCGAATGACCCAAAGAAATCGTGTACGGGAAACATTCTTCCCCCTCTATTTCCACGTAGGGTGGCACGAAGGGCTGGGTTCTAATGGCTCGTTCGTCTGTCGTATTTTTTCAGGGTGTGGCCGGCGGTTTAACGAAGATGTCCTTCGAGCTGTGTTCAGGAGGAACCGCTTCTTCGTAGCACCGCGGACGTGCCAGCGCCCCTGCCCCAAAGTGTGAATACGTATAGCACCTGTCGCGATGGACTTCGCGTTCGATGTTAATAAATTGTTTCTATCTCTTAACGAGAGCCGCGTGTTCACCGATCGGTCAACGACAAATTGGTCGTCCGTCGTTACGACGAAAAATCAAAGCGTCGCGATCGTACGATCTATAGGGAACCAATCGCGATGATAGTAAGTTGGAAGAACGCAGTTGTCCTGCATCGACGAGAATGAACGAACTTTTCGTGAAACGAAAACGTTCGGTAGAGAATCGAATTCACGTACGATTATGCATCGCGAATAGCGATTCGCAAATGATGCACGACTCGATGTTCACGTCGATGGAATTTATATGAAACGTCTATCGACGACGATGAACGATCATTCATGCTTTACCTGTAAATGAAATCATCGAAGAGGAGGGAAAAAGGACGGCCGAAAAATCGCACGACAGATAACGACGACGTACGAATCATCGAATAGATGTAATAGAATCTCCTTGATCGGAGATCGACGGCAGATCGTCCGCGTTCGCCTCGCGAGCTTACCGATCGCTCTTCGTCGTCGAACGCACGGAACCAGGCAAAACCAGCTGACGATCGATCGATCTAACAGTGACTGAATTATCGATAGAATTTCAATGATCGTGAAACGATTAACAAAGTGACGAGGAACAGTTTCCGCCGCTTCGTTAAATGTCAAGATAGCGGTCGGCTCTTGGTCGAGCTGTTGGCAAATTATCCATCGGATGGTTCTCGCGGACCAAGGATGTTTTCGCCACCTGAAGGAGGAGACACGATGTTTCGCGTTCTAAACGATTCACAACGATTCCTCGGTTTCCTTCGTAAATGTCAATCTGTTTGTTAGATGACGTTAGATCGGTCGATCCTTTGTGACAGTTGCCCAACCGAGGCGGCTGACCCACTTCGTGCTCTGGAAGCTGGATCTCGTCGGATCAAACGGCAACAGAGCGAGAAGAGAACAGAAAGGCGGAGAAGCAGAAAGGGTAACCGCGAAAGGGGACAGAAAGAAGGACGGACAGAGACGAGACGGGCGAAAGATGGAGAAAGACGGTTTATGGAGATAGAGAGAGAAAGAAAGAAATATTGCACAAACTCGTCGTCGAGAAACAGTCGTTCCTCAAGGCGGTTGGAAGTAATGAAATCCTAATGACATTTTCGTGAGTCAAACGATCTCGGCAATCACGGTGGCGCGCTGTAATCACCGGTCCCTCCTTTCCGGATGAAGCAACCGAACGCGGTGGACCCTCCTCCGAAAAGGAGCGGAGGACACGAAGAGATACGCGCGATTTACCACGAAACCCGAGGCCGTGCACAGTCAGTGGAAAAAATCATTATCTCGGTCGACGACGCGACGGACAGTTCTGACAAGTGCGCGTTCATTAAATTCGTGAAAAAAAGGGGAAAAAGAAAAAACGAAACATTCGTGAAAGCACGGTCTCGGGTCCATCGTGGCTCGATGGAACATCAAGCGGAAACATCTGTCGCGGAGACAGTCTCCGCGATCTCGTGAAATCTTTCTCTCCTCTGACCCGCATATAGTTCGTTCGAAAGATTCGATTTCTTTCGGGAATAAATCCTGCCGCCCTCTCTGTTCGTAATTCTTCATCGAACAACCTTCAATCTCATACCTAGAGGATGCATCGAGAAAACGAAAAGGGTTTTACGCTGTTTTTACCGTTTCCCGTCGGCCATGCTGAAGATCTCCACCCTTTTGCCATCTTTGCCATCACCGGCCAACGATATAGCTAGCTTTCAAAGAGACGCCACGAAACCGCAGGAAAAGAGAACGAACGTTTGCGGTTTGCGACTAGGGGAAACTGGGAGGGTCGGTGAGCCCCACCGCTGACCCAAATCCTCCGGCGTGTCGGTGTAACACAATGGTCGTCTCATGAGAACGCGGTCTCGTACGGTCCCTTTACTTCCTCATTCTGCCTTCTTTTTCGCCTCCGGAGATGCCACCGTTCTGGCCGAGAACGAACTCGAGGAATCGCGAAACTTTAACAAAACTACGTCGAAAAAATCTCCTCGACTTTCTCGGATGTCCAATCTCAACTACGACATCTATTTTAGTCTTGAAATTATATTATTACATTTCCTTTTACATTTAAATTGAATCGTTTTACATTTCAAATCGATAGATCTCTTTTTATCGTCGATATTCCAAATCCTATTCAATGGTTCGCTTTTTGTGATTATTATTTAAACAACCTATTTTTTGCGTTCAATATATCCAAATTCTGTGTCAATGATATCTTTTTGGTAATCGATACATACAAATTCAATTCAAACGACTCATTTTCTGTGATCGACGAATCCAAATTCTACTGCGAAGGTTTTCTTTTTATGATTGATATCCACAAATCCTATTTCGGTTTAAAGAAAAATTCATCTTTCGATCGACAAACGTAAACGACAAACAAGTCTCGAGCTTGTTCCGACGGAGTTACGTGTTTCGTGTTTCCCCGGCGATCTCCGTTAGAATATTTCCTCGAGCGCGCTCGAGCTTTCCCATCGTGAAACTCTCGACATGGGAACAGAGTACAAAGCCAGTTTCACGCCGCTGGACATCTGGAGCCATCGCGTGTTACCTCGAAATCCGCGAGAAAGAAGTAGCCTGAAGCTAGCGAACGAGCAGAGAAGGGAAACGACCGACGACGAGCAAGATCTGCGTCGACGTGTTTTCTCTCCCCTTGTATCTTCTATCCTGGTCGAAATTTTTCCCATCGTCGCGGCTTTACTCGTCGTGTTCGTCGTTGTCGTTCGACAATCTGGACGCGATATCACGGCTCCGGATTCAGCGCGATGATGACGAGAGATGACGAACAACGATTCCCTCCGTGTATATGTACTAATAAGTGCCGTTAGATTTCGACCGCAGAGGCTGCGAGGCGCGGAACGGCGACGGAACAGCGGTTCTTGCGTTTAGATTCGGTGCAATAAGGAGGCGTGTGCGTGTATAATTTAAGACGAAGCTCCCTCAGTTCCTAAATTGCGTGTAGAGCGAGTGAATTGCGAAAAAACAGCGTAAAACGATTCGATTCGCGCGGCGAACTGGACGAAAGTGTTTTGCCCGGCGATTCTCGCAAACGCGTTAAAAGACACATCCTGTAACCCGTTATTCCAATTTTTTTCCACGCGTATTTTTCGTCCCAAGATCCCGGCAAGAAAAAGAAAGAGAAGGTAAAAGGAAGAAGAAAATAAAATAAAAAAAAAAAGAAGAAAAGGAAGAGAAAAAGAACGTTGAAGAGGGAAGCGCCCTGTGACAGTGTGTCGGTCACTTGCAAGAGCGTAACGTGTTGCAGTTTAGCTTTGTCACGCTTTCGTCGAGTTCGCGGGATAATAGAACGTTGGCCGAGGACGAGCGAAACGGACTTTAACGCGATGGAAAACGAAGAGAGGCGCGCGAGATGAGAAGAAATATAATGGAATGACGAACATCATACGGAATAACGGAGAAGAAAATGATAAATATATATTGGAGACGAAGAAAACGAGAAGAGAGGAGTCCGTAGAATTTACTAGCGTTACTAGTCCCGGTGCAAGTAAGCGGGGATCGAATCGAGCGGCGTGAAACAGATTTATAAATGATCGATCCCTTCTGGTGCGTGTAAATATTGCACCGGGGCCCACCCCTGTTAGCACGTAAGCCGTAAAACAAGTGAAAAAAATCTGTGTATAATACGATATTGTGATAAGATGTGTAAAGATACGAGAGAACGCGAGAGAGAGTGTCTGTGAGAGAAAGAAAGAGAGAGAGAGAGAGAGAGAGAGAGAGAGATAGAAAGCCAGAAATCGTCTATATACATATAGGTTAATAAAAACACGGCAGACCCCAATTCATCAATTTTATCGAGTACCCTTGTACGAATATAGATACTACGAGGACTAAAATACCTTAATTATGATTACTATTGTATAAAATATGAATAATAACTAATTAATTCAATTTAAATCGCATCGACTTATATACGTACTTACTCTGCTACCCTTGTTCGTGATTTCTCGAGTTTTCGAGAATACGATGAAGATGCAATAAAATGGAGGTCGTTCAAAGATGTTCCACAAATTGTCGTATTAGATAGTAAATGGAGCGATTATTCGATGGTTTCTGAGGAACTGCAACTGCAGAACGGAGGATTCCAATGTCCTGACGGTAGGTTCGAGTTCCTGTTTCTTTCCCTTTTCTCTTTGTTCACCGGTAGCGGACACCACCTGCCGTTTTAAAGGCGGCGTACGCATGCTCTACTTTTATGGATAACTGTACTCCTATCTCGCTTAAAGCGA
This sequence comes from Bombus impatiens, assembly GCF_000188095.3. NCBI lineage: Eukaryota > Metazoa > Arthropoda > Insecta > Hymenoptera > Apidae > Bombus > Bombus impatiens. The sequence continues at coordinate 860,928 of NT_176550.1, read as the reverse complement.
AGCCACCGACTATTCCGTGTCTTCGGTGCGTCTACACGGTGTCTTCGAAGACCTGGAAAATTCACAGAATAACAAGTTTCATGATAAAAAAAAAATCTCTCTCTCGAATAATATCCTGACAATATTCTTGATGGAATTATCCGATAAACGTGTAAGTATTATTCCATTTCATCAAATGTATTCTATACCTTAACGTTACTGCAGGTCTTGGATTTTTCGAAAAACTTTATCTACAACTGTTATATCATATAGCGAGCTGATAATCGTAATCAATAACTCGTGTGAGTCATGCTACTACTTTTCTAGAAAAATGTTTTACTTTCATTATTTTAAAAGGCCTCGATACATATTCTTTAAAATTAAAAAAAATATGTCGCAATATAAAATTAAATTACAATTTGGTCGACTATCAAATTAAACGAATAATTCTTTCGAGGATTGTGATTACGCGTAACTTACTTCTAATTTCTAACATATTCACTTATACGTCACTGTGATTCTCAGCTATATCTACACCAAACGTAAGAATTTAAAGAGAAAATAATCGTGAATAACCCAAGAAACGTATCAAAATTAACAATAAAAACAAGGATGCTCGCGTTTCTTTCTCTGATATTTATGATCATCCAAAGCTCAAAACTTGAACTCGAAATAAGCGAAAAATGATTACATTCGCGACGCTGTCGTCCGAGCAGTCGCAAGCCAAAACTCGTCCACCATCTGCAGAAAGAGCGAATCGATCTGACGTCTGTTATAATCCGTTCGGCTGATCGTAATAATCGTGACGAAGCTTATTAGCCAATTAGCTATTCGATGATTAAATCGTACGCTTATCTGGATATTGATTTTCCTCGAGACAAAGGCCATTCTTCCCGACAAAAGCGGCCATGTTCCGCAGGCACTCAGTCGTTTGCTACGCGCGACTACGCTTGCTCGTCCGTGCGGGACCACCGGCAGAAAAAGGTGTACCGATGTCTCGATGAATGCGGTGTGCGCGCCTCTGCCGCGGTTTCCAAACGTAAACTTATACTCGGTGAAAAGGTAGACAGAGAGCGAAAAAAAAGGGAAGCAAAGGGAGGAGAGAAGGAGGAAAAGAAGAGAGGAGAAAGCGCGAGGAAAAGGAAGAAGGAGAGAGATAGGCCACCGTGGCACGACAATGCAGCGGCATAAAGTCTCAGAAGACGCACAGGGAAACCTCGCAAACGGGGGACAAAAACCTATAATGGACACAATGGTCGATGGATCTCGACTGTGGGCCTTCGACTGGAAGGCGCCGGTATTCATTGTGGTGTACCTTCGAAAAGATTATGTCGAGTGGATGTTTGCCTCTTTTCGTTTTTCCAGTTACCACTACGTGCTGTTTTATTCAGCATGATCGTTGGAATTTCAGAATTCATCGGCTCATTCTTTCCTCGAAAATTGTGCACTTACGCCAAAGATAATAGTCCTCTTGTGAAAATCTGTTTATTCTCGACGCATTTACAGTAGATTGGTTTCGATCGGCTGGGTTCATTTTCGAGAGATTCAATCGGTGCACACCGTAGATTCTGAACTAACCTGTACCTATATCAGGTCTAACGAGTTCATTGCATGTATGCCACGTTATCACATTATGTTAACCACTTTGCCAGCCTTTCGATTCTGTCCTAGTATCTCGCTTTATCATCTACACGATAAAATGAATTTATAGCGACACATTTCACGGATCGGATTTACATTCGACAAATAGCAGCGCACAATTAACGACAACTAACCGACCCTACGAGATTAGACCTTTCTATGGATATATAGAGCGATAACGCGGTAAAAGTAATACGATTAATTACAATTTTATTCGCCATCGAAGTTCGTTAAACTAACGAAGAGAAGAACGAGAGGGGGAGAGATGATACACGTCAATCGTTAACAACTGCTTCCGTCTAATCAAATTCGCGTTGAAGATCGTGTTCTAGACAAACACGGTCGAAGCAAGCCTTTGTATAAACCAGCTCGTTTAATTCAACTTCCCTCAACATCCCCTTATTCTATTACTCAAGGCCTACCAGCCGCCTCCCTTCTCTTCTTCCACCTCTTTAATTGCATTCTCGAAGATGAGATCCGAATCTAGAATGGAGAACAAACAGGAGGCGAGCAGAAAATTAAACTATTAAAGTGCTCGAGAACTTAAGTATCGCGCATCACGATCATCTTGGTTTCTACGGAACGTAGGTGAGCGAGAGGAACGCGCGGACTTCGTGTAGTTTCCCTCTTATCGTGGCCACAGATCGCGCCACCCTAGCTAACTAGATTGCTCGATTTCGGATAATTAGCATTTTAATCGTGTCGAATTTCTCTGGTCGAGCGAAGTATAAATGAAATTCATATCAGAAGTAATTCAGTCATTTGTAAAAAAAAAAGAAAAAATGAAAGTAAAAGGGAAGAATATAGTTACCTCGTAGTAATCTAAAATTTAATAAAAAATTCGATAACTCCAGAGGATGGATCGAAATTCAGAAAGATAATTTATTTGCAGCGGCATAGGAGTCAAAGGACGACGCGAGTCGAGAGCGACTCATGCTGTTGTTTTGCCTCGGAACATTGACTCAGCTTTGACGCAGAAATACAATGATAAACAAAATCCGGGCAAAACAATGTCGGCGCTACATGCAACCGTCGAATAAAATTTTCAAACGAATTCAAATTTTCACACTTCTCCCCGACCAGTATAAATAAACGGACGTGATCGCGAACGGATAGTATTATACATATCGAGTATCTAACAGAGCATCTCCGAGTATCCCACGAGTATTTATCGAGTTACGCGACGTGCATTAACGAATATTTATTCCGCGATTTTCTTCTGCAATTTATACTTTGTACTAATGACTCGCGTATACGGCTGTATATTAATTTATTATTTTAAATATATTCGACTGTTTCAACAACGAGCAATCTCGTCCTTTAAACCTCACGTACTAACTATCCTCCACATATTGATCCATAGTACCTTGAAATTAGACGTTCCAAAGTTTGATTATTTTCGCAATATTTCTAAAGTAATCGTAATATTTACTGCGACAACTATAAACTATTCCACGTGTCACTATTAATAATAATTGAAAAAATAGTTCTCAAATTTATTTTTAATATTCTAAAGTTTACTAGTATACAAATCCTGACTTTTTTCAGCCACCTTAAATGACTAAACTTATCTCTATGTGCTTCTCAGATAGATAAACTGTTCGGCCTCGTATAGTTGTTATCGTTTAAGATTGTAATTCAGTCGATCAAGTGACATCGAAGGTAAAGGAAAGAGATAATAACATCGATGATAAACGTGATACAAGTATAGACACGTGTAATACTCGTTGATAGAGGATATAACGGAGTAGGAAAAGGAATTAGTATCGTGCAGGGGTCAGGAAGAACAAGCCACGACTTGCTAAGACGGCGGACGATATCGAATAAACAAACGAACGAGTGGGAGGCGGAGGAAGTGGCGGATATTAAGGTCTTCGTGACGGAACTTGCCTCGTATTATAGCGAGCTAAGTGAGGAGGTCTCCTCGTCTGGTCGAACTAATTCTATTACTTCGTCCCTTCCTTCCACCACCATACGTCGCTTCTATCTAACCGTGGATCATCGCTGTTAGACCATTCTCTTTCGCTAGATTGTCTTTGGGACAATGTAACATCGTAACAACCTCGGTGACAAGCTACTGATAAATGTGTCCTTCGTTTCAATCTTTGTTCTCGGCGATTCCATTACAAAAGGGTTGCGGTTGAACTATGAACTTTGACAAATTCCCCCTTATTAGTGCGATATACAGATTTAGAATAGTTTCTAGCAAATTTGTGATACGAAACTGAGATATTTAGAAATCTAAACCCGCTCCATTCTTTGTCCTGTGGATTTTATTACGAAGGGGATGTGGCTGAACTATGAACTTTAAATAACTTCTGCCACTTCAACTTGCTTATCACGATACAGAAATTCAGCAATAAGGTGAAGAAATTTCGAAATTTAACGTAATATGAAATTAAGAAATTAACAAATCTAAATATCGAATATGGTCTGTATAAAATTTAGAAACTTGGAAATTTAAATACCTCATGCTGATTCATAAAAAAGTCGCAATATCGCGTATGAGATAAAATTTCCGACCGAAGACACACGAACAGCACCAATGTGTGAAATTAATCGTGATCAAAGTTCGAATTCGATGACCGAAAGTCTACAAGGGAGAACCAGGAAGGGTAACGACGGGCAGAAAAAGAGGAAAAGCTAGGGGAGGAAAGTTAGAGGTGGTCGAAGCAAGAGGTGGTCAGGTTGGGGTGCCAATTTGCGATTCCACGCAGCAAGAAGGGCGTGGCGGGCTCGCGCATAGGGTGGCTCGCTCGTTTGCGCGACATTGTCGGGCAACCCTAACCTTCTGGCTGCCCCTGCCATCTTTCTCTCGACGAACCTCGTTCGCGTTAATCTCATAATTCTCTTATGTGGATGAAAACCAATGAGTTCGGCCTTGAAGGCCGCAGCTCGAGAAAACGATGTTTATGAACCAAATGAAAGCGACAGTGTTGCTTTTGCGATGATACAGAACCTTCGAGATTATGGGAACACGCGTAATTGATTATTGAAATTTCATTAGAATATATTAATGGATATGTGGTTGAGAATTATTTATTAGATGATTCTATTATGGGATCGTTAGATTTCGTCCATAAAAGAACCGCTAATTGCTTCACTCTGTTATTTATACAAGAAAAGAATTTATAGTCGAGTGTTAGTCTTTCTTCGTTAACGTATAACATTAATTTGTAATGAGGTGATCGTCTTCAAATTTCTCATACATCTTTCTTCCACGTGTTAAACGCTCTATGCTCACGTTTTAATTTACAAATGAGGATATTGCATAAACTTCTTTCTTAAACGATTAGCTGCTACATATTCTGCAACACCTTGTATAAATATTACTTCCAATACATTAGTAATAATTCATAAAGAAGAAATTATAATGTCTATTTCTTGAATTTGACGTACATTGATTCATCAAGGACCGACGTTACGTTAATGTGATATTTCTTTCGCAATTTTTTTTATTAGATAATTAACATTAATCTGTATATTAATACCGTAGATATAAAAAAAGAATCGCGATTCCTTATATTATTTCTTTTCTTACTTAGATCCTACAATTTCCTGAATAACAAATTTAACTACTTTTTTTTAAAGTGTACAAGTATTTTTTACATTACATACATTTTTACATAGTCGATAATATCAAATCGATAATACGTCGATAATACTCGATGATCGAGAATACTCTATCATTTTTTCCTTAATAATTTCGATTAAATTTAATCCGAACTATTTCATAACGCCTGAAACAAACGATAGTCGATCGGGATTATCAAATATCAAGCATTGTCAAATCGTTTACAAAGAGAGCATAACGCCGCCGTTAGTGTACTATAACATAACGGCTTTAAACGTCGAACTGTTGCGTCGCCTTCTGGACATCCAGCTGGCGAAGTTGCATAGCGCAGAGGCACAAAGGTCGAAAGGAAATGAACGCAGAACTCCGCCCAACGGATCGTTTGTCTCGCAAGGGGTTGAAGCCACGTGGCAGAAAGACGCACGCGTCCTTGGTAAATCAAATAAACGCGACAAAACGAGAACTTGACATAATCTAACAATCGGCCGGGAACGCTTGTTGCATCATGTTTTCGCTTTCGAGATGACACAATAACCGAGACGAATTTACATGGAAATGGTAGTGCTTATTACATACCTGGAAACGGTGTGACCGTGCCCATATGAATATTCAATACGAAATTAAACGGGTAGACGACGTTTCGCACATATTAAATAACATGAAGCAAGACAAATGAAAAAAGAAAAAGATGGATGCCGGATGCATGGAGCAATTAAATGCTTCAACGCAAAACGAGCAGTTTCTTTTAAATTGGAAAAAAGTGAGACCGAGAGCTCAAAGTGCACGCAGTTTTCAAACAATCTTGGTCACTCGAGATACGTATGTATGTAAATAAAACACAGGAAGAATATCAAAGATAGCCGATATCTACGAAATAATAAATAATTTGCTAAAGATAGAAATAAAAGTGTATTGTGTTTAATAAAGTTACATCTCGCTTACCAGTATGACGAATGTAGGAAGTCATCGTATGTAATTGTGGCCATTGCTTCGAAATCGACGTGAAAATAATAGTTGAAGGCAATTTGGTCCATCTTAGAAAGATCATGATTTCTAGTTAGTCTTTTAATATTCGCGATTAACAGAATCACTACCAATACACACGCGATTTGAACGAAATAACGAATGGACTAGGCGAAATTATGCAACGAGATAAAGTTATGTACTACGCGATTAAGATTCCCGAAATTTCGACGCGCAACAACGCGATGTTATCATCCAGACGGTAGGCACGAAAATGCGCACGATATAGTGGTCGTTTGTTTGGATTTTCCGTTGTTCCTTGCCGGAGTCGTGTCAAATTCGATGTTATGATTCTTCGATTACCTCTGCGTGTGTGTACAGAATTTGACTTGAATACAATCGTTAATTATAATCATGACGCGATCAACTAACGCAATAGATTGTTTATTTTAAATTTTCTAACAAGACATTTCGCGTGTTAATAAAATCACGTGAAATATTTTGTCCATAATATTTTATTTATGCATTGTATAGCCTTGCATAAACGACATTACGATAACGAAATATCTCAGCTATCCAAAATCGCGAGGGAGTTGACATAAAAATTATTACAAATCGGCAATCTCATTTTCAGTACGAACAGATCAGAGATACGAATATATTGCTTATCGTGATATACAAGAAAAATTATAGTGTTGCAAAAATGTACATAGTAATAATTACTCGTGAAAAAAGAAATGGTTGCTGTGTCACGGAAGGTAAAAGGCGAAAAATAAAATAATGTCAGATGAATCGGTACAACGCGCTGAGTATATCGGATAAATTGGTTTTTATTGATCCCCACTGTTCACGGCGACGAGTTATGCGCATGGTGATCGTTAAGGTGATTAAGAAATCACGTGCCATTAACGCTCATTAAGGAGCCAGAGCTAATCCCGGTGTATCAAGCCTCAGTCTCCTCCTTGTTTCCTGTACTCCTTCGTCGCGTGCATTTTTGCTTTTCCATTCTCGTAGAGCCTATAGTTCTCGCATTATAAAACAACACGATACATTCAATCGTAATCTCCTTTGCTTCTTTATCGAATCTACTGTTGGTAGCAATTCTACAATTTATGAGAGCTTGTTCTTCTTCTAGGTATATCTATGTGCTTATAGTCCAAAGAAATCAATCGAAGAGCTGAACGAAGATACAGTACAAATACACATTTTGGAAAAATTAGATAAATATTGGGAAAAATGTACTAACCATCCAACAATTCCATAAATTGAAAAGTAGTTGAAAATGATGGCGTTAGAACTATATATCTTTTATCTTTAAATTTACGATTAGGTATATTACGCCACTCACTTTTATGGATGCAAGATAGAATGAGATAAATGGATATAAGAAATTAAATTATTTGGTCTTCGAGAAATTAAACACTAATTACGTACGTAGATAATGAAATGGAAAAATTTACGGAGACTGAAGTTGAGCAGTTTGTCTTTTGATCGTGGGAAACTCATATGCAATCTATACTTATTTAAAAAAAAATTGCAAAAATGTTTTTTCACAGTAGTATCGACATGTGATTTTTCAATATCTACGAACATATATTGCAGATTATAATACTTGGATTCTGGCATCCCTCTAAACCGTCCAATTAAAAAGGAATCTATACAATAATATACCCGCAAATTTTACTATTTCACATCCATTATAAATTAACTATCTACTATTTCCGAGATTGGATACAATTTAGAGGCACGATTAAACAAAATCTCAAATTCCTGTAATTAAAAAATCTTCGAGTCTGGTTAAAAAGCTAAATTCTCCAAATCAAAAATCCACCCCAGAAATTCGTACGTAAGTCAGATGGAAGTGCAGAAACACGTTCGCAGGTTCCTTCCAAAAAAAGTCAAGTGCGCTGAACCGATCTGTCTACGTCTTCCTTTATTCCGGGACGTTAAGAAGGGTTAAGGGGATTAGGATGAGGAGACCAAAAGGATGGCTTCCTGAGTCCTCTTTTAAAGGCACGCTGCTTCGGGAAAAGGTAGACTCGGAGGAGCTACCTGTCGAGTAAAGCCACGCAAAAATAAACAGATTTGAAGGAACGTTTATCCAGCGGGACGGTAGTCGTATAGCCGAGTGAATTTAAAAGCCATTGGACAGCGGGCGCGCGTCCGACCCTCTGACCCACTCTCGTCGAGTGGGGTCACTTTAGAAAAGGGCTGGTGACACTAATCTGACGTTAACAGGACCGCGGTAATCTTAGATCCTTATCTCGTCGACGAACAGGGACAGAATTATCGGCTGCTCGATGAGCTAAGAGCCAAAATTTCCTTCATTTCCTCTCATCGTTCCACTTACTCTCCTGTTCCAATTTAACCCTTTTATAGGATCGTAGGGAATCGAGCGATATATAAATTAGCAGTGTCAGATTGACGGATGCATCTGTTTGTTTTTCATGCATGTTTCAAGAGGCTTGAACGTATGAGTCTATATACCGAGGGCCACTCTTTTGTCGATACTTCTTTTGTCGCACGACCGCGAACGACGTTAAGAAAGGCAACATTTCATGTATTATTCAACCGTGAGGAGAACGTGCCGTACGTTCTCGAGGTGGTCTTGAAATTTCCTTGTTCTTGGACATTTGCGCCATCCGTATAATTTCTTATTCATATTTTCTTGAGATCTCTTTTTATCGTAACGGTGTGTAAAAGAATTGTTAGAATTTTTCTAAAATGACAATTAACTTGTTTTTGTATTACAATTTACCGGTTGCTTCGTCCTTGATGAAGCGTCTAAATATAAACGAGAAAATAAATAATATCCATAACAATGAACGTTACGAGTACATATTGTGGTCGTAGATTGCCGATTCCACGAACAAATTCGAAAGGTTTGAAGTCGTAAAGTGAACACATTGGTTTGAGTTGTTCTATAGACTTCAAAGAAGCACCCTAAGAGTCTCTCTTGCTCCAGCTAGAGCTATCGAAGGTTGGACGATTGAAAATCGTACGTGGGTTCAAAGGAAAAAGGAAAGGAAAGCGAACGCACGATTATGCATTGAATAATTGATCGAGAAAGTTAGGCAAGTCGCCGCACTTTTTTTTTTTTGTGAATCAAATCAAAGGAAGGAAACATCGGATAAGACAATTATGTGTAATTCTGTCTCCTTTATTATTTTTTAGCGAGCAATTGCTGTCGCACAATCGAAGAAATCATCGGCGAGGTCTATTATTTCATGCGGAGAATCATCTAGTCCAAAATAATATTTCATTTAAGCTATTATCTCAATCAATATGTTCTAACGGATAGAATGAGCAAAATAAAGCAGAACCTCGCAAGTAAAGATATCACGTGTTTAATTTCGAACTTTAATCTGTAAAAAAGCTTCGTCATTCCTTATAAAATGTTATAGGTATTAATAGAGGATTATAAAACAGTAATTAAATGCAATTAAAAACAAACAGCTGTATAAAGTTGAGATAACAGAAACAAAAAACCGGTGTTGAAAAACAACAGTAAAAAAATAAATTAAACCACAGGTTTGATAAACGGAAATAATAAATAGGTTTGATAAGCGGAATTATAAGCAGAGATAAGAAATAGGAGTGAAAGATGTATTCAAGAAATAGAACTGAAAAGCGTATGTAATAAATGGCGCTGAGCAACGTAATTAAAGTATCATGCATGATTATACTTCTTTTTTATTCTTATCTTTTTTATCTTTCCTTATTCTTATATATATAAAGAAAATGAGAAATAGAAGATACAAAAACCCGTCAGAATATTTAATGTCGCTTTCCTTTTTATGTGCGCATCCTCACAGAAATTGTCAGCTACCTTTACGAGCAAAACTCATGTTCTTCCATTAAGTACGAAATATTCAACCGTATCCGCGCGTAAAACGCACGTACATAGCCTGTTGAAACGCAAACTCACAAATCTCCTTGAGCGAGTCGCCAGCTGGACTATTCGCGAGCACCAACGGTTCTTCGGGGCGCTTGTAAATGCGAAAAACGCCTCGAGGCCAGTGCCGGCATCGGCGAGTTCACGCCCCCGGTGTCTCGGACACAATCGCGATCGAGAGGAGGGTTAAAAAAGAGAAAAAAAAAAGCGTGCGCGATGAAAAAGCCGACCGGTGTTAGAATGCAGGGGTACTTTACAATGTGGGAGGACTTGGTGCTCACTCCCCCCTCCTCCACCCCCCACAGTAAGTTTTTTTCACCCTGACATTCCTCCCTCCTTTCTCTTTCTGTCCTTTCTCTTTCTTTCGGTTTCGCCTGCAACCCCCGACTGTAAGTCGGCCTCTTGTACCGGGTGCTTCCGGTGTAATTGGATATCGTCGTTCGTATTGACATTAATTTCTAAAATATTCCTGGCGACACCCTCTCTCGCGCCACGCCTATCAGAAATGTTTTCAACTTTTTTCCTCCAACGTCTATGAACGTTTTTCTTTAACTCGACTCTTAATCCAAATGATTCATTCGTATCTTTCAATAGAAATTTTATAGACCTATCACGGTGTATTTTGGAGAATCGAGTAATTTTTATTAAAATTTAGGAACAAGGGCCTTCGTTGCGTTGAACGATTCTTCGAGTATCCTTCATTTTGATTTCTACGAGCCATATAAGTTTTATACGTATACAGGTATCTTATAGCCATAGGTAGTTCTAGTGTTAAAATAATTCTATCGTCTTTTATTTTCCAACTTATCTGATTTCAATGAAAACACCTGGCTATCGTACACATCAAACTGATAGATATCGGGTTTCGAATGTAAACAATGTATTTTCATTAAAACAAACGTTCAGTTTATATTGAGACACAATTATAATCAATCGTTCCTACTATATTTATTCTAGAAAATATATTTGTAGACTACTAGTTTTAAAAATACAGAAAGTTAACAGGATCGAATACCATCATCTTCCCTTCGAAATACCTGTTCAAAAGGTGTCGATATCTTTACAAATAAGATTCATTACCAGAATCAATAAAAACACGTCTGCAACATACCGTCACCAACATCTGGTATCCAAGAGTTTTATAACAAGTATACGTTACACGTGTTGCCTCGTACCCCTATCTCGCGACATCCTTTGAAACTTCGTACAAATGGTTTACATTCGATACACCCGGTCAAGCCTATAAGACTATGCAAGATAATACCGTCAGGCTGCCTGGACGTAAAACGTGTTGTATAAACACCGATACTATCAGTGAATCGGGCATTAACGTTCGTATGTCCAGAGGCCGTACGAGCATCTCCCTTGTACCACCATGATAACAAAACTGTCGGAAGTATACGGCGGCGGATCACCGTTTTAACCTATCATCGACTCCGATTTCAGGGTTCGGGTGGCACGCGTCAACCCTCTTCTACGCCGCGCCCTTCGACCTTTGTGTTACGGCACACGCATCGCGCGTTTTATTTCACAAGCTGTTATTTTCGAATTTGGAGGGCAAGGAGATTAGCGCGGCTTTGAGCTTATTAATGTGCTATGACAAAAGAATTTGACGAAATTCATCCTCCTTCGTGGCTTCTATTTGGGGATGTTTCCCATTTATTGCAAAATCTTCTATAGTTTATAGGAATAGTTATACTGTTGTTTTTTTATTTGTCGTGCCCTCGTGTCTAATGTTGGTTAAAGTTTGTTTCTACATCGTTTTTGGAATATGAAGCAAAAAATGTAAGTGGTTATTCATCGGATGTTTGGAATCATTACGTGATTCTATGGAATCTAATAATTTAAAGAAGTAGATGAGTTCCGAATTTCATTACGCCGGAAAATTATGGCATTAAAAATCTATCGAAGCAAACAAAATTAATGCGTAGTATCGAATGAAGCATTAATTAAAAAAAATTAAACAAAAAGGAATTACATTGGATATAATTAAAAATAGAAGAATGTAGCCAATTTCTTTTTCTACAATTAGTATCTAGCGTACAAAAATACTTGTATACATATACTGAAAGTGTATCAAATACTGGTCACGCTCGTAATTAAAATTCCCGTCACACACGAGCGCCATTACGCGTGTTTTGTCGAGCTCATTTCGACATGCTCGACCAAACAAGGGAACGAAGCTCGCGGTTATTACCTTATCAAAATAAAAAACGATCCCACGGATGATTCCTCTTATTTCATTATCCCAATAAATACCGGGAACGTGGCAGCGTGTTTCTCGAAATACGAGGAACGCGACCGAAGACGGGACAATGTTTAATATTCAGTTGTCGGAAATTCATTAAAGTGGTAGGAACACGCGGAGGCATTAAATTCGGCATATCTCGAAAGGGTTAATTGCTACAAAACAGCGCGCAAGCTTCTTTTCACAGGATCCAAGCTAATGGGGAAGGACAAACGTAAAACAGCACACAGCGAAAACGAGAGTAGCGCACGCGACTCGAATGTAATTGATGCGTGGTTCCGTTTGCAGAAAGCAAACTCGATGACTCTGCTAGTAACGACGATCCGTTCATACCATAATACGCTTAATGAGGATCCGTTAATTACGCTAATGAATCCCAGAATCCCATCAGCTTATACCTGAGCGCAAGCTGGAGTCGCGCCTGCTGCACCATCCATCCACGTTATCTTATTGGTCATTCTCATTATAAATATTCCAGACTTGGACGTTGTTCGAGTAAAATGTTTGAAAAATGAACGATTAAATTTCCCATTACTTAGTTATAGAACGAAATAACTTTGTTTGGAATTTTCTTTCGAAGTGTAATGTGTTTCTTGAAGCGATAATTCAAATAGTTTTTAATTCTGTTGTTTCAATATTATCGACTGTCCTAGATGTACACATATTTTGACAAATATTACTCAAAGGTGATCGAAATGAAAATAGTTTTAACTATATTGCTTATGGCGTAAATGTATACACAATACGCTGTTTAACACTCAAATTAATATTAAATTTGAAAAAAATTGACTAAAATAGAAAATTATTTGAAGACGTTTTACTTTCATCGATTCTGTTTTAGACGATTTTGGAACGATTCATTAATATCAAACAGCTATCTTTTTGTTCTTGTTTCAAATAAAATTTGCCCCAGCCTGTTATGTTACAATTCTTGCCTTTGCTCGCTCTAAATGCGAACGAGAATCGTGAAACTCGTCCGGTTTCAACTATTCCTCTTCGACTACTTTATATCCCTCTCTTCATTTCCAGCGATTGCATCTTTGCTTTCTCTATGGTTTTCTTGTTGCAAGACGTACACAGTCGAGAAGTTCAAGAGGGTGATTGTCTCGTCAGTTTGCTTTCCGTTATTTCGTATCGCGATCTAACGAGGACGACCGCAAGTCGAGCGTAATTAGATGATCGACCAGTTTAATAACACGGCGAATCTTCTTCTCTACTTCCCTTCCTCGTTGCCTGACATCGCGCCACGCATTTTGCTCTTGCCAGGTTGGTTATCAGTTAGCCGAGATTCCACGGAATCACCTTCGTGACCGTGCAACTAAATGCTCGTCGTTAGGGCGACCGTTGATTGGCGTTGTTGCAAAGCATTTTCGATAGAAAGACTCTAGAAAAGGTATTCGAATAAACTACTATATCAATGGGTATCGAATGGAACACTTTCGGTTTCCTCGATTTCCTTCTTCCATCATTTTCTCAATGAACGTTTTTGTGTTGTCCTTTATGATTTCATCAGAATTACAAGTGTAAAATGAAGTTCGAGTTTGTGACAGAGGAAACATAATGGAATTGGAAGTTCAAAGAAAATAATCCATTAAACGGAATCGTATATATTCCCTGAATGAAATTAACCGTGGAAACGAGGAAAATGATTTTTTATCTCCTTGACAGAAGTAACAATGTTACTTAACATACCACGAATTGACATTCTTTACTAACACTGACAGAACAGCGCTAAAGGAAAAGAGAATTTGTATTATTGTACTTCTCTCGTAACAGTGTTTTCATTGAACTTATTATGGTTATTTGCTTATGAGAATAAATGTTATTTATTTGATCCCTGAGCAAGCCCAAATAACGTACGATGTGTGAAAGATGAATTATTCCAAGCTCCGCGCTAAGTTTCTTTTGTAAAACGAATACAATAACAATAGAAAATTTGTTCTGCTCTATTTGTAGATAAGATACGATGCACCGAAATTCAGACTAGTTTTGCGAAACAGGAGATTTAACTTGTTAAAATACTGAAATGAAAGTCGAGCACGGTAGGGTTAAATTTACGTCGCTGGCGGACGTACAAGAATATCGACAACAGTCGAACAACATTCCTAAAAGTCAGAATCCACTGGCCGAGCTGAAGAAAAGAAGGAAACGCGGTGATACAGACGCACGAGATGCCATGTACGAGCGTATCGTGCAGAAATGACAATGGCCGAAAGGCAAATTGCGTCTGCGTGGCTGGCACGAAAAGCCAAGCAGCAACCTTGAAAGACCTCGCGAGTTCCTTCGGTAACGTGGGATAGAGGTGAGAGTAAAAGAAGACGAACGAATACGTACGATGTGTGCAGCAGAATGCACGCTAGAATTTTTCCCTTCGCATTCCTTCTCATACTCGTGCCTGCCATTCGTTTCTTTGCCTGTCCCTACCCTCTCCCCTGTCTGACCAAATGAAAAATGGTCACGAAATTTCCTGCACTCGTTCGTCTTATTCGACCACGTGTAGAACTAGCATGGAAAAGTCGATCGATGAGGCGTTAAGTAACCGTGTCCTTGTTAGATTCTTGAGAAAAATCCGCTCGTTCTCGGGAAAACCGTCTCCTGTGATTTCATCTCTTACGCAACTACCATCCTTTTTTTCTCTTTTCCATAGACTGCGCGTTGTTACTCCGAACATTAACTATACATATACATATGAATCTGTGTGTTGATGCGTTTACCCGTGGGCACTTTTATTATAATCGATTTCCTTAGTGTATCGAGCATGGACTAAGAGGACAAACTGGCTGACAATGATGGATTAGAATTCCAGAACCCGATGAAGTAATTACAAAGACTCGGCGTGCTTTACCAGAGACGTAAATTATCGTTGATTGATATTTTCGACGTGTTTACGAACGATATTCCTTCTTTTACACGTTTCGTTGTCCGATAGAGAATTATGGTACGGGACCCACGTTCAAGGATGAAAATAACACTTACGAATCGCCGATACAGTCGGATCACTTTTAAATACGAACTCGTTTTACGTACCTAGTAATCAAGACGCGACTCGCGGTAACTCGTTACTATTCGATCACCCAGTATTATCGCGTGGTGTGACCATCAATTGCGTGGGTTTGCGTCTTTACAGGCCGCTTCCGACCTTCGTAACAATTAGCCGCAATTAAAGTCGCCGCGGCAAAGGCCGTACGCTGGTTGTCTTAATTTCTGAATGAACTTCCTGACATCCAGTGCGAGCTGGGTCGATATTCTCTCGAACTCGAACGACGAAAGGGTGGTTAGGGAATCGGTTAATCGTCCAACATTATCGACAGTGTAAAATATCGCGGGATTCTATACGAATTTAGAGAACTTTTATTCTTTCTCATCTAAGTAGTATTTCTTGTTGTTTCAAAGAACTGCTCGGGATGCTAATCGGGAATTCGCTCGATTTTTACCTTTCCTTCAACTACGACATAAAACGAAGCGGAATTTTTAATTTAAGTAACTGTAGCATAGTTCTTATATTTATATTTGCTTTACAAAAATAATACATGTTACGATTATTATCTTGTTTTGTATTGCTACTTGAAGATTCTAATATTACGGAATGAGTGAACTTCTTCCATTACTGGAAGAAAGATCTCAAAATATCGTCAAGTATCTGTATATTAAATATCAAATAACTTTTTAAAATCGCGAAGGTCGTGGTTAATTTAACAGATAGACGTACAATTCTTTTCATAAACATTTCCAAAAATAACCCAAAAATAACTTTCATATAATTCATTACACAGATATAGATGCAATTCAATATATACCTCGATATTTGCGATGAATATTACAAACCACGCATCCAATGAAGAAATTGCATTAGTTTACTCAACTGATCGCTGTTTATTTAACTATTGTATTGATTCATATAACTGTTCGTTTCTTACCTTCCAATCGAAATGAGTGGTATGACAATCAGCCCATAACGAATAAATATTTGTATTTTTTTTTGACAATTATAAATTCCATCTACATTAACAAAAGTAAACATTCTCCCTATCTTTGTAAATTTAATTCAAAAATTGAGCCCAGAGTATAAATAAAAATCCCTGTATATCGTTCAATATATACCGCAACGATGACAGAATTCTTAAAACCTCCGCCACGACAGGATTATTTTAGAAGAAAAATTCATCTGAGATAATCAGTGGTTGCTCTAATTTTATTATGTATGTTGAAATTGCAGCTCGATGGAAAAGGTATCCCAAGAACTGCACAAGATCACGCCTCATGCACCCTGCAGCGCGGACTTTCGAGCATCCCCTCTTTGGCGCCGCGGGAGTTCGTCGGAGCACACTCTTCCCCGTGCAATGGATATGCACGGAGTAATCCCTTTCCATTGGGACCGGTAAACATCGGCTATTGAGAAGCGCATCCGCCCTCCGTAAATCCCTGGGCACGTTTAACGCGATCATTTCGAAAATCGGATTTGGCCCCATTGTCCCCACTTAAGGGGATGACACCGATCCTAGCCGCCGCGGGAAGCTGCTTTCGTTTGTCGATGCATACCGCAACACGCCGTGACAAGGGCCCATTCGGGACATTCTTCTGGACCGTCGACCAACATATGTCCCCATTTTGATGGACCCGTCGCTCCTTTGAAACGTGATTTTGCGAGAGCAACGAAGCGAAGACGCGATGGAAGAGAGCTACGAACAAAAGAGCTCGCGTTTAAACATTTGTGTTTTAATTTCAAATATTTATCATTTGTGTATAACTATATAAGAATTGATTTGAAGTCTGATGTTTCCTGTTTGCATGGATTAAATCAGTTTCGTTTCAGATGTAAGAATTAATTTACGTACCTAATATTTTATGGACTGTAAATGTGTACACGTTTTAGAATATTTTCATGTATCTGCTTCGTGTTTATGGGCACGCCTTTCGCTCAAACGCTGATTTTGTAAAAATAAATGTAAGAATAAAAGAAAGATAGGGAATAGATTACTAGCATCTATTTTGCGATCAATCAAATGAATCAATAAAATTGAGGTAAAGTTCCGTTTTCTAATGTTCTTATCGAATACGTTTTACGTTATAATCTTTAATATTTGGAAAGCAGTCAACTAGGAAATCCACTAGAAAAGACACTATGTCGACTTCACGAGTCTTGTACGCGACTGTAAACTTTGTAAATCGTTTCAACAACCAGATTAGAAGAACCAAGGTAAGAAGTTTTTCTTTTCTAATTTCATTACCGGATTTCCTTCGACACTTGGCAATCTTTGAATCGCATAAAACTGATAAAAACATTGCACACAGCTCTCGACTTTGCCCAAGTAATATCACGTTATTGAACATTATTGCAGTAGATAATCGGTCGAGATAATCTCAGGAAAAAAAGCAACCCCTCTCCGGGTAATTTAATCATCCATCTCCCGCTACTATTCCATTCACATCAGTAAAATGCAAATAATGCGCCTTTCGATAGATCTTACGACGATATCGAGATGTAAAATGCAACAGAGGAGAAATACCACACGTTGATGGAGCGTGCAGTACGCTTTCCACAGACGCGACTGCATACAGAGATAGGAAAAGAGGCGAGAGAGCACTTTCGAAAATCTCGTGACTCGCCTCTTCCTTGTCGTGGTAATGCCTTGTAGGTAAAAAGGAGAAACTCGTAGGAAGGGAGAAAGGATGAAAAGAGACGGCCACTGTGGCTCGTAAAAGGAAAACGGAATCGAGGGTGAGCCGTAGTGTGGCCATTTTGTCTGTTTAGTTCCACACGGAGACACCCGATGTATGGACTCCGCGGTGCGTATAATCGCTAATGCTCAACCCCCCTTATCCATCCATGGGGAGGGAGGGTTAAAGCCGAACCCCCGCTAATTTCATAGATAGCCCTCGCTCTTGCCACGACGCCGTGAATGAACCCCGTGAGATTTTGGAGACACCGTTGGTCCCCGATTGTCTGTTCTTGTAACACGTTGTTATCAATGCATGATAATTAATTTGCGTCTCGCTGCGAGTGTCACCCCATGTTTCAGGGGGTTAGGCAATATTGTCGCGAGATATTATAGACTAGACCGTGCCAGTTCGAGGATTGTGAAAGCGTTAACTAGAGACGAAGAAGTTCGAGCAGTTGTAAGAAACCTTAAACTATCTAATAGATATATTGGATTAACTCTTATGACATACGATTTAGTAAATAAAATGTTAGATAATCTAAAAGGCTAAGCGTAAAGATACGGAGATGTATAGTTAAGGGTTGAAAATAAGAATGAAATTCGAATAATGATAAAGAATTGTGAGATATTAAATTACAAATGTAATATAAAATATAATTAGAAGCTTAAGTCCCTTTAGAAGAAAGAATATGCAAGCTTCTATGTATATAAATAAGAGTCTCTTCTGTTTCTAATGGTATAAGTAAAAGATATATAATAAATGTTACCCCTCTGACACACTTCCTGTTACTGAAACACACTCACCTGTCCCTACAGTTATATTCTTCGCTCTATCAGAAATTTCTTTATTTTGAGCGATAATTTGCCTGTATTTAATCGGTACACCACACGCACTAGTAGCAGTGAATGTGTTAAGAAACCTATGTACTATTTGTAACTTAAAATATAATAAATTCTGCAAATAAAGAAACTGCAGCTTACCTTCAATTATTATTAATATTAATAAAACTTTAAGAAACTGTACGAAATTGTAAATCATCTGTCGCTTTGTTTACCACTTTCCTACCCTGTCAAAATCGATGTTCCCGATCAGCGATCACGAATCAGCATCATTGAACGCTTCAAATCCCGTCGTTGAGCCATTCTGTTCCCTTTCCATTCTCACAGCGGATCGTTGCAGCCTTTTTGCGGGCTTTTTGCGGCCTTTTGTAAGAAACACACTGACCGAAAATTCCACTTGGTCCATGTCACAGACTTCACGGTCCATTGGATCGTGAACTAGATGCTCCTTGTCGTTCGCGGAGCGGCGAACCCGAAGAATGAACTGAATTGGCCTTTTCCATTTTCGCTAACTCCCTAAGCCCGTAATACCCATTTGCCAATCGAAAACTCCTCTGGCGAACTATTCTAGTTGTATAAAAGGAAAACGTAGCCTGGATATCGACAACAGATGGATCTGTGGTATTAAACGGTAAACAAACTGTTGATCAGTCGTGCAACGTTATTTGAAGAAATATATCATGCTATTGTTCGAATCAATAAATTAATTGAATAACATTAAGTTAGTGGATATGTTCTTTTTTGTATATTTAATGCATATACGACGTACATTATTTCAGATTTATAAAAATTACCGATTTTTAAATTCGACGATTCTTGAAATAGATCTGTTACGATTTCTTCTATAGAATAATTTATTATCAATTAGAAAACTGTTTCATTGGGACACAGAGTATCTTCAACTTGTTTCAAGTGCTTTCAGGGTACCTTTTCCAAAATGAAACTCACGTAAGGAAATCATACGAATACTCTAGTTACTCCTGACAGCCAATAATGACGTATCAATTTTTTTTTTTTTTTCTTTATGGCATAGTACCCACTCAGGATTAAATAATATGATTTATAGCAAATTGCTGCTTCTTTATTATATTCGATAATTAACGATAAAATAAAACACTGATAACAGTACCACATCGGAAAAGAGATATTTCATATGCACGAACCTAACAGAAAGGATGTCTGCGATAAGACGTTGGTAGGTACGATGTCTGAACACGTCGACGAGTTTTCCATCTTCCGAGCCGAAAAGACCTGAAGGCGAAGTCCCTCGGTCGATCCGTTTAGCCATCAGAGGAGTAGTAGGTATTCGTCTCTGGTCGCCGTCGGCCTCTGATTGTCCTTTATTGGGTTAAATTGAACTTCCTTCTCGTGATACGCGGCTCGCATCAACTCACTCGCTCTGAGTAGTTGCTTAGCTCTTAAACATCTGTGTAGGTACGGGGTGTTCTTGAAGTATCTCGATTTATCTTCGGCCTGCCGGAACGACGCCATTCATCCTAAAGTAGAAAGGAAAATAAAAATCTTGTCACAACTGGACATCAATTTTCAGCGATCATAATGAACATCCGACCAAATAAAAGATACAAACACGCAGCTATAAAATGTCATTTCATTAATTTTCTACGTTACAGAGACGTACTTAGAAGAATCATTGGATCATTTTAAGAACACCTATTACTTGACACTTTTGTCAGAAATGTATATATTTTTAAGAGAACAATTTCCTAGTTTCTCCTTAAGCTATAATACGTCGAGGATCTTTAAATTTTGACAAGATAGAGATTAAAGGACACCCTATAGATTGGCGGGCGGGCGAGTCATGCGAGCTTAAGAGTTAAGAGTTTGGGTTTGCGCTGCGCAACAATTCGCGAGGGGGCGAACCGCGACTCAGGAATTCAGAGCGGGTAAATACGGTGGGCGTCTTATTCTTACGTGCGGAGAACGCGAATCCCGCGACCTGTGAACCACTCTTAATATATCGTGCCATCGCGTCAAAGGCGTCGCTTTGACCAGCTTGCCTGTCCACCAAGACTCAGCCGAGTTTAACGATGTTAACAACGCCGGCATTCTACCGAAAGAGGCCTCGCTAAACTGGAACGTTCGCCTCTTATTCCGGTCCGCGCTTATTACTCTAGAATCGAACAGGATAAGCGAACACTGTTTCCTGTTACACATAGATATCGATTTTAGGTTCAACAGATCGAATCCTTAGTTTTGTCAGCAAATAAAATTCAATGAAATTTCCTGTTTAACTTCCCCCCGCGATAATCTTTCGAGCTTAGTAAATGAATATGAAAGTTTGGTTAATTTTTCAATAGGAATTGTTGGTCGATGGTTGAGAATCCCTGCTTGAGGGAATCGTACTGATAAGAATGAATTATGCAGATGAATGTTGCGGCGATGTCGCCGATGTATCAAACCGCCTCAACTAGCTCATTCTCCTTCGTTATCTATTCGTTGACGAGCCCGACGTGCGCGACGTGATCGTGGACCAGAAATCCGGACTGTTCCCATGTTCCACTTATAGCATTTGGTCCAATCGCACGCGTCTGACTTTAGACGATGTCTGATAGCCCTAAAATCAACACCAGGCTCGATCCTACTGACGCAAACATCCCTATCAGCCCTGCAATTCGTCACGAATGAAAATCGCGAGGCTACATATCTAAATGAAACATGATCTATGCGCTTACGACTTTAGGTTCCACGTTTAAATTGGTACTTATGGGATGTTCAGTGGATGTGGATTCGTCGAATAGATAGCAAAATCTCATTCATTGACAAATTCAAAATGATTCAGATGATACCTAGGTCTCGCGGGCATATGCAAATATATATTTGCGCTGATTATCTACTTTCAGCACTTTGAACGAAAGAAATAAATTGAACAAACTACGTGATATTTATTTAAGCAGATATTATTTGTACAAGACTAGGAACTCGAGGAACAAATAACAAACTGTCAAGCATTAACAAATGGACAGAATGATTGTCGAATGATTGTCGACAGAATGTCGTAATATATTTGGGTTGATTACTGTCAGCGATACAGATGAAAGAAATAGATAGAATAAACTACGCAATGTACTGCCAATAATTAACGAAAAAATAAAGGAAAAATTCTTCGTTTCCATTTGTTTGTGAAAGAAATAAATAACATAAATTGGAACAAGAAACAATAACACAAATGTTGCAACTAGATAGCACAGAATACCAACACAAGATTAAACATGGCAATAGATTGCGTACGAGGTATTTAACGTATACGAGGAAATTTCGAGGACGGAGAGACGGCTCATGACGGTTCGTCAAGCCCTGGCCAAAATGCCTGGCGCTCCGCACAGTGCCCGAAAAGGCGGTCGCCTCGAGTCCAGCAAGGTAACCGTTAATGATCTTCAAACAAGTCTCGCGTCAATTTCGAGCGGGCAATTCGGTGAGACTGGACTAACAGGTGGAATAAAGGCAACGTAACGAGCCCGAGGTGTAGCCTGAAACGAGCTCGTGGTTGTTAGACTTCTAGAAGCACGAGGCCCGAGAGAAAAAGGTAAAAAGGCAAGAGGGAAAGAGAAGAGCCAGGCGAAGGTGACGATAGATCATTAGGTAGTTGACTTGGTTTAAGTAACGGTGGCTAATTATCCCGGCGAGAGTTAATAACCTAGCGAAAGGAAGAAGCCGAGGGAGGTCACGAGACTGGCATGTCGATATTCGATTCTACTTGGCCGGGGATCTCTCCGGGCTGGCATCGAAGCACGTTACAAAAGTCCGAGTGGCGGAACAGAACGAAGAGAAGAAGGAAAAGGGGGCGCGAGTGGGAAAGGTAAGGAGGGAGGTGACTTAATGATGCCGCATCCGGGAGTCGCCAGGACATTGTACCGCGCAAAAAAGGATCTTATAACGCGTTCACAGCTGGACCCGCATTCTACGTTCCCCGTGTTCGAATGGGAGACCCCGATCCATTAACGACCCGACGCAAACATTAATAATCCGCAGCTTCGCCTCGATTGCCGTGCGGACGCGAGCTGCAAGGTGGCAACCTTGGCCAGGTGACGTAATAGTGGCCCGATCTTTTCGACCCAGCTTCCTGGACTCCATGACTACTGTTGCTGCTGGACCCTTAATACAGGGAAACTACCAGTCAATGATCAGTTGGCCCTTTTCAAGTTTTACACGATACACGAGGAAGTAGTAGATATCGTTTCGTTGTAATAATCAAGTTTCTATCGATTAATATATTGGTGCAGAAGGTTTGAAATTGTCATTATATAAATTTTGATATTGTTTCAATTACGAGACTTTTGCCCCCTTGTTCCAAGATTTATGTAAGGAATATTGGATTGAATAGGTGCATTAGTACTGCCCATAGTCAATTCCATGTGATATTTTCTACTACATATAATATATTGCTGGAAGTTGCTGCTTCTTTGTCATCCATTATTCTCTATTCACAATTATATTCTTCATATTTCATGATTCTTTATACTATACGATAGTTATATAAATAGTAATTGGCTAATTATTTCTATACAACTGCTCTGCTATAAATTTAAGAAGTAGTCTCGCTATTTCCATTAAGGAATCCATCGATGTTCCAAGTGTCTCTGAACATCAAGCATTTTCTTATTCCACAGTGATACGCATAGTCTTCGACATTCTACACAGTAGTCGCTGAGTATTCGTAACGATGTAACATCCACCCGAACAAGACGAATGTAAATCAGGGCAATAAATACTGAATAAATTAGTTTGACGAGGAAAGGGGGACGACTCGATCGTCTGATTTCCCTGAAAAACAGCAAAATCGGCGAAATAGAGTCGCGTAGCCGTGGACCGTGAGGTAAGGTGATTCGGTTCGATTTCAAAAAAGCATCGGCCTCCCGCGGCGAGGATTCTCGTTCATCCATTCATCCAGCCGCGTGTTACGTTGGTCTTCCACCGCGTGTTGAAAGAAGAGGGCGACGCAGAAGAAGAAGGAACAGAGGTGGAGGAGAATAGAGCGTACAATCACGATGAGTAGCGGCCCTGAGGTGCGAGCCGCGAGTGGAAAGGCTCCCGGGCTGCCAACCTAATAAAGCAATTTGTCACGGTTGTCGTCCGAATGCCAGCCATACATTAACACACAATCTCGCCTCCGAGATAGTCGGCCTCCGTCCTCTTCGTCTTCCTTCCCTCCGACATTGGACCATCCTCACCTTTCCTGTTTTCCTCTTTTTCCATTTGCCACATCGAGGCTTTCTCTGTCCACGACTTCGATCCTTTCGTCACGGTGAAAAAATCTCTCCTATTCCGGTGACCAGGTTAATCCTTCCGACAATAAGGCGCAGTTATCTGCAGCATGAACCCTCATTTATCAATTGAAAAGAATACGCTATTAAAAGACCCTCTGGTCTCTTATTCTTGTGCCAAGAGTTACGACGACGCTTATTTTTTTAGACCGATTTTACGTTAGAAACGTGTTTGGACTACTTTTCTCATTTAAGATGGCGGTGGTGTAAGAGAAACTTTATGTGAAATTCATCTAGAAGGTATACCCGTGGCATGTTTCGTGCAATACCAATTTTACGTGATTTGTCATCCTAGTTGTACATTCATTACATTTATACAACATTTTATGTCACAAAATGAATGCTATGGAATTATGAAAAAATAATTATAGTATACTGCAAAACATTGCAATATACTGTAAATTATTGCCAGATTAATCGAACTCTTGCTTATTGAACTAACCGATCCTATTACATGACCGAAACAAGATGAATAGCGAGAAGAACTAACGAAATCCTATTACGTAAACTGTTTGCTCGCTAACGAATTCAGATAAGTAGAACTCTACTGGAATCTTATTTTCCCTGAGATACAAAGTATCAAACAGCTCGAAGTTGCAGCGTGGATCATCGCTAACCTACGCGACAGAGAAAAACCGTGTCGAAACTTTCTCCTTCTTTTTAGATATCCCAGTTTCGCGTGATTCCGACCAAGTTCTGTTATATAGCTCGAAAACAGAAACAATATTATCTGCCGGTCGATTCGAAGCACACAACGACCAGCCGGATTATTACGCGGTTTTTGCACCGTGACCCTGGAACAACCGGGCTCTCGACGATGGATTCTGACTTCCTCCGCGACGTCGTTGTAAAAGCTACGAGATTCTGCAGCTTCTTGCTACCGGCGAGAAGCAGCACTCTCGAGGTGCGGGACATTCGTGATTGATGGATCCTCTCTCCGAGTGGTCTCTCCGGCGAATCAGACTCGGCCACACTCTCTCTTCTCCTAACGTTCGTTCACAGTTCTTCTTCTGTGGTTGCTTTGCAGTTTCTTCTCACCACTAGAACGTACGCCTTCGCATCCGATGAGAGTCGGCTTTCTAATCAAGAATTATTGGTCACACTCGACTGCTTGGTTCACCTGGTTCTCCAGAAGGTGGTAGCCAGTATTCTCCTGCGATACAACGTAACGCAACCATGTCACATGGAGACGGTGTCGATTCGGCAGATGATTGAGGTTCGAAGCATGCAGATTCGAGGAATCAATGTCAGATACCATGTAATACAATGTATAGCAACGTGTAATTTCCTCCCCGGACATTGTATCCGCGGTTACGATCAAGCCGGTATACATTCTTTTTTTCCATCGATTCGGAATTCCGCCGCATGAAGATATTAAACATGTTACGCGCCACGCCTCGGTAATTCAATTCTCGGAATTGAGCGCGGTGCTCTTTATCGGCTTGCCTCACGGATGATCGCCGCCCCTAAAATCACGGTTCTCGCGGTTGCTCCACGGACTACGACTCGCTTTCTTGTAAAACGTTTAAGATACCGTACACCGTACGAAACGCGATCGACATTGTCGTATGGTATATATATATATATATTTTGTATATACAATATATATATATATATTATATATACAAAATGGTCGTCGTACCATGTGATCCTCCTCCTCGAGCGTGATCGACCTCGGTGTCGTTCAGTTTTAACGTCGTTCCTTCGGCTTCGTTTATTTTTGTCTGGCTACAGGATAAAAAGTCTGATCGCGATTTAACGTTCTCTCGAGGAACGAGCAGCTAACATGTTGCTAACTGTTCAGGAAGATGTGCCTCTTTTCAGCGAATTATTTATAAGAAATCGTTCGGTCCCATATGTATTATTTTATTCTATATAACGGTTGTGCGATCTTTCGTTTAGAGCTCGCAAACGATGCTCGGTTTCATTACAAATCACCCGATATTCTCAGAAACACCTAAAGGCAGAAATAACCGGTGTTATTCTGATATCGCGTACTGATAAGAAACACCAACATGTGCATAAATGTTTAAGACCGTAAGATCAGTATTCAGTTGCAGTATAAGAATTGTCAATCTTTAAGGTCAACGTTCTAGATAATAAAAATCAATGTCAATTTCTCCAAAAGCGCTTGTGTATTTTTATCAATTACACGGACAAAGAATCTGAAGTCCGTTCGTTTGAGAAAGTTAGCGCACCTGATGTTAACAAATTTCCCTGTATCATCATGAAAAGGAAGCAGCTTCGCTCTTATTTCAATCGCTACAAATATCCCAAATCAACTTGCCAACTACTTGTTGTTAAAAAGGATCACGCAAATTTATTCTCAAAAAATTCCACAAACTCTAAGAATTCAATAAAAAAATTCCTATTGTTACCAGACATTCTCGAAGGTAGATCGGAATCGATCCAAACACACGGAGGATTCGAGATAGCACCTGAGGGGGTGGGTTTCGTGCCGGACGAGCTGGCATGGATCCACCGTGTCGTCGACGGTGTTTCCAGTTCAAGGTCAGCGGGAATCTAGGATGGGTCGCATGTCGAAGGAACCAGAGCGACGACGATGTATCGGCGTTCGGTGGTCAGCCACATGGCGAATTAAGGGTCAGCCCATTACCGATTTGACCTCGGATGACCCGGCAGTGTATACAGAGCTGGTTGCGTGCTGCTTGATTCAATTAACCCCACGACACACAAATACGCGCGCACACACGCGTATTGCGTTCTATGCTTACGCGGACGCGTTTGCACGTGTGGGACCGTCGGTCGAGTGGTCGAAGTGCTTCGGTCGAGGAACGAAGCACGACCGATGCCACGACAAATTGGCGAACCTCGTTGTACTCGTGAGGGAATCGTAGAGAAACGGGGCTGGTGGGGCGAATTGAATCTCAGATACGACAATTAGATCGTAGAAACGGGTTTGAGGGAGAAATCGTCGAAGAGAATGTAGTTTTCTGGGAATTACAAGAGTATTGTATTATAAATGTTTTAAATGGCCGATTTAGGTTTTAAGTTCTTGAAGTTTATGGGTTTGATGATTAAGATGTGGTTTGTATTTATAAAATACATAAAATACTCGTCATAATATTTAGTAAATAATATAAATATCTAGATCCTGTCATGTTCACAAAAATATGGATTTCATAAATTATCGACTAAGTTAGTTTCTTGATTTTAAGTTTTCATTTCCTACGATTATCGTATTCCCTGCTCTATAACGTCTAATATAATATTTTTAATTTTGCAAAAGTTAGATACTTCTCATTTTAAACATCACTGCAAATATATATAACCACATATCTCCAAATTCAGATCTTTGTTTGACAAGATAATTGTATCTTTGACTTCGCAAAAATTTCAAACAACTAACTCAGTTCAATGTCTTTTACGTTACCAAGATATCCGAGAGGAAACGAACGAAGCTTCGCGCTTTTAGCGAAGAGAAGAAACACACGTGCCTGTCGAAAAATGTAGAAATCCGACGATTTTCGCAAACCAACAACGGAACACCACGGTGGCAAATTACAGGCCAGTTTAATTCATATATATATATATATAGATATATATATATATAAATGTATACACATATATAAATTGTTTCAAATTAGCGGTTTAACAGGCGTGTCCAGTATCATTATCTAGAACGTTAGCGGCAGGACGTGGGTGTTAAAACAGATCAGAAAGTCGTTCGTGGATCGATAAGGTTAAATCGCTCTCTCGTGTTCCGTCTGCAATTTGCGAAAGGACCTCTTAATTCGATGTGGTTTTCTGAGCTCCCCGAACCGACCGTCAGGCACGAACAACGTGTAAATATGTAACGAGTTCATTAGGCTGCTGGTCCGGCGAACTTTCGTGCCCCGCCATAACGGCGATCGTCCTGCTAATTACGGTTTCACCGAATTTCCGCGATTAACGACTCCCTGAGTCCACTTCTTTTCCACCTCCCCTTCTCCAATGTCGGGCATCGACGTCTTAACGACGAACAGCCTTCAATGATGGAACTGATTAATCATGGCTGTCTTTACCCTCCATCAGTGTAACCCAGAATTAAATTTCGCGAAATAAGTGTATGTCTACCTGTGTTTAAGCGAAGAAGAGCGGAAACGCTTGAAGAAATATATTCACGAGAGCCTGATGCAAACGTAATTAATCTTATCAGGCGTTTCGTGTAATTTTATATTGCCATCCTTCATCCCTTTCTCTTCGATAAATAAAATTCTTATAACATTGTCGGATATATGGGCCAAATATTATATCTCGACCATATATCAATTTTTTTCTTTCTCAATGTTGGGAAACTTTGGCCTGACAGCACAAAAAATTTGTGTTTATCGTCGTTGCAAACAAAACATTTCATTCGCCCGATGTTCGATAATATTAGAACTATCAAAGTGGTTAAAATTACTAATTCGTAATTTGTTATATAAGTTTTATAATTCTTCTATTGCAGATATACACTGCACATTATTCTTTATCCATATATACTCTGATATTTTGTTTACGCAAGTTTCCCATTTTAATCGTCGATCCTTCTAGCGTTAATTTCTCGTATGTATATGTATAAGCGAATAAGTGAGATAAGATTGAAAGAAGCTATTCCTTACAAGTCTGTAATGGTCTAATTGACGTGTGATCTGGAAAACGAGGAAAGAGAAGGAGCCCTTAGGAAGAACCGAAATCGTCGATCTTGAAGAGACAATCGGCTGGCGCAATCAGTATCATGTTTTCCCCCTCGGTTGCTTTGGCTCCTTTTATTCTTTTATGCAACGTTAACGCCCAACAAATGGACCTCTCGACTTCTATCGTGTCAACGCATTTGATAAGAGGCGAGGTCACCCGGTTACCAGTCAACAGATGCGTCCAATTGGCCGGCCTAATGCTATTGCAGCATAGCCGGCAGCGTACCAACCACAAAAAGTATACGTGCATTCGCGTTACCAAGAAAACTATCCTACCTCCACGCGAATCCAGAGAATATAGCCTACGAAGTAAGTAAATTGAAGAGGAACGCTGTTATCCGAGTTCGTATTTTCCTCTGATTCGAACTAGTTTGTTGGAACAGCGATTTATTTCACGGAAAAAGCGGTGGAACGAGAACAAGAAACGAGCCGAGGAATCGTGCGAACATAGGTTTCTAGATTTAGATTGCTCGTTAATTCAGCCTTTACTTTGTGTTACGACAAATTGGCTGGCGTTAAGATTCAGGAGTAATTCAAATTGAAGGGTTCAGTGAAGGGAAAGTGATATAGGTGATGAAATTTTTAATTTGAGGAGAGCGTGAGTGTAATTAAATTGTGATATAGAAATCAGTATGCCTTCGAACATTAACCCTTTGCACCTCTATCCTTTTACACGAATAGACGCGAATAGAATGGATGATCGGAGCAGATTCAAGATATCACTTCGAACAGTTAAAATACCTTGTCTTACGTAGACGTTAAAATTTGGAGATTTATAATAATCTTTGTAAAAATCCATCTTCTAGGAAAGTACGAATACACACATCGCACATACGATGGATCATTTCATGTACTTGCATCGTTTCACAAAAAATCCATAAATTATAATTTCTCGATCATTAACGTGATACTTATCATACGTTATAAAATTATCCTTAAATTATTGTAAAACGTCTTATTCCTTTTTTTCCGAAACTTTACAAAGATCCATCCTAATCTCTAATTAAAACAAAATTTACCATTAGAAAAATAGCCGAGACTTTTTGTCGTCATCGAAAGAAACCCACTTTCAGACGCATTAACTGAAAGTTACACGACACCCTGATATTAGTATTCGCGAGATAAAACTCGTTTAATTCCCATTCCAGCGCGACAATACGCACTCAACTAGGTACGCGTGCATTAACGTGTATGTACATACGTAATCCTGTTCAACGAGCATCCTTAAGTGTAACTTAACTTAACGCGTAATGCACCCTATGATATTAGGGAGAGCGCGTACGAACGAACGAACAATGTGTGTGCGTGTGCGACGATAGTTTATCCTTTTTCGATGTACTGACTTGAACCCATCGCCGTATATGTGCGTGAACGCATTTACGGAGCCCTTCGCGTTTGCACTTCAACCGACTGCTTCTCGCGCACCACTCTCCCCATCGATGCTGCGTTCCCTCACCCCCTGGACCCCTCATCAAACCCCTCGTAGCCTGATTGAATCTACTCCGCGTGCGGCTTTTATTTCGCGCCGTGGAAACCCGAGCCAATCCGTTCTCGTTCCACGAACTGCGGCGCGCCGAAAGTCACGTTTTGTTACTGGAGCGTCCGTCGAGATTTTTTCAATTAGCCGCGTCTATCCCCCAACACGTGAAAGTGCTTTTGTTCTTTTCGCGGACGTTGCCCATCGTCATGGTATTCCGCTGTTCATGAAAATGTCGAGGAATCGCTGCTGTGTACGATCCTTGTATCTTTGGTTTCTACAAGATAAATTTTAGAGAGAACCTTTTGAGGAATTTTTAGTTTCTAAGGATTCTAAGGACTAGTAGAATATGTTTTGAATTACGTGGTAAATCTCGAGGAAATTTAAAAGACTGTCTAAGAAATTTCCTAATTCTCAGGGCTGATTTTCAGTTCTAAGCTGATTAGTATTAGCGAGGATGGTTAACATAAGTATTCCCTGGAATAAGGAATAAATAAGACTCAGATAAGTAAGACTTTTGAAGAGTTTTCTAAGAAATTTGGAAAGAAATTTGGTTTTAAATAATCTTTTGAAAAATTTCTTAATTCGCAATGACGCAACTTCTCGACTAAAATAGCTATAATTCGTGAAGGTAAGGTGAATATCTGGAGAAGGAGATGAACCGAGGGTTTTCAATCTAGGACATTCGACGGCTCATGGGATCGTCGAATTGCGGAGTCTGCAATCGTACCACGGCCCGAAGTTTTGATGTCACAAGTTTCTCCTGGATGTCGAGAGTGGTTGTTAAAAGGAGGTGTCGCAATCGTGGTCGGCCGAGCCACTGTGCTGCTGTAGCCCTGGACTGCGCAACTCCTCGTCTTTCCGTAATCTCTTGAATATACGAACGCGTGTTACGTCCTACCTGGTGTACACGCGACGTGCGTGTGTGTCCACGTGCTTTTACAACTGGAACTCGCGTTATTGCGTTCTTGCCTACGCCGCGTGGCAATTATAATTTTCGAGGTTTACGGCTGGCGAGTGCGGTTATTTTTTTCATTCTTTCGTTTTTGCAGTCACGCTGCGGATTCCGCCGGCTAAATTCGCGTTGAGCGGATTTTACGCGTACAACTACCACAGCCGGGGCAAATTAGGTTCAATTATTTATTCTTGGAACCGAGGAGGGGGCGTTCAAACTTGGAACGTCTGCTAGAGAGCTCTCGTTTCTACATTCTAATTTCCATCTTAATAGAGCCGCTTCGAAAACTCTATATATTTCCCATCTATTTTTCCACAATTTAAAAAATACTCAAATAATTTGAACAATTGACAACGATAAGAAGGCAGCTCGAGTATTTAAATCGTATTTATTAGAAGAAAAAGAAAGCTATAGGTTTCCTATTCAAAAGTGCAAATCTTTATCACTACGAATATTAATCGGCTATGAATTTATAGCGCGTTTAAGAAGTCATTTGATTTTGACTGATTCTGTGTTGATTTTCGTTGATTTATACACATTAGTGGAATTAGAATGGATATGGAATTAAAAAGAGGAGTTGCTTACTTATTGCTACCCTTTTAAATATTATCTCCGTCTTATTTCAAGAAAATCTTTGTTCCCACTGATTTGTAATAATAGAATCTTAATAACGACTTTATAGCCACAAGCCCGAGATGAATCGCTATAGAAGTCAAATTGCAAATTAAGCCCGTTTACTTGGTGGTCCACGCGTCAGGGTTCAACGAATGCACTGAACTGGAATCGCACGCTGTCCCCACGGAATTCGTCGCCGCGGAAACGTCGTCGGTACGCGATGTCACCCTCCTGCGGCAATTAAACTATCCCATTCGACAAGTCCCGATTCCAAGATCAGATTCTCTTCAAACGCATTCACGCTCTATGCGAACACGCATTTGTCGCGTGAACGCGTACAGATAATCACACGTGTGTGCACAATTCTCTATCCGTTGGTCATTTCGTTCCTCTAATTCCAATTCCATTACTGTATTCATTAGAAAGTATTTTATGATGAGATTGATGCAATACCTTCACATAATCGTTAGTCATTAGCATAGAGACTATAGTTGACGAGATTAATTTCGAAGTCGCTAAATCTAGAAAATTCAACAGCTTCATAAAAGGGATGGATTTAGAAATAGAATTTTATTATGATTATTAATGTAGCGACGACTAATGGAGTTCTTAGGTTTGGGAAAATTATTTATTTATTCCTTTGAAAAAGGGGGTGAGTTTACATTAAATGTTACTTATTTAACTTAATTAATATGGGCACTCGATTCATTAAAGTATTATCTTACTATGATTGTTGGTATAAAGACCAACATAATGGTATTAATCATGAAAATTAATTCCAAAACTGTCAATCTTGAAAAATTTATTTCTTCGAAACAAGGAAATTTCTTGTGGAATTTGTTATAAACGATACCTTGATTAATACGAATAAACTTAATTCTTTTAAGATTTCATAATGCATTTCTAAACGTGAGAAAATGATTCCAAGACGAACGAGGAATCACACCATGACAAGATGATCCCAACGGCGACCCACAAAATCCTCCGTGGCCAGATCGTATTAGGCTAATGTACATAAAGCCCGGTCTTGGGAAGAGAGGAACGCATAGGGAGTCGGCAAGAGAGACTAGACTAGAGAAGAGGGTGAGCTTTGATTGGTCCATTGAGGACACGTGCTGGCAACCCCGACGTGGGCCAGCCCTCTGGCTGTGCATCTCGTTACGAACTCATTCAGGAACTCCAACGTCGCCAATGACGGAATCAAGTGGGATTGTTAACGGGGGCACCGTAGGTGGCTGGGACAGAGAGAAGGCGATAGAGATCAGGACCTAATGACAATGACGATATAATCAGACAGGATAATTCACTTTACATGATCGTCACGAGCCACTGCGGGATTCTCCAGTCTTATCCCAACAGAGAACCGATTCCAACTCAACGTTCCTTTGATCCCCCAAAAGCAAATCATATCGTACGGATGCATTTGTACGATTCTAGATCCCCATTGATAAGGTTCTCGCGAAGAAATCGATGTTGTTGGATTGGAACCAAGAGGGAAGGGTAGAATAGAAGACTCTTGAAAGCGGTCGTAATACTGCTACAATTAGATTAGACGTGCATACGTGTATATACATATGAGAGACGAAACAAAAGTAGATGAAATAGAAGTGAGAAAAAATAGAACGAAGGGGAAGAAGGAGACGGAAAGGAGAAAGAGTAGCGGTCGACGTTCCCATGTGTTCCTACGAAGTCGATCAACCTGGTTTGTTCGAGCGAGCATGTGGGCCAACAATGCCCACTTCGGGAGCAACCGCGACGCACTTCACTTCGTCCATTATTCCGTCCACGTTTCCATGTGGCTGGGGTGCCGGGGGTATTCCCCGTTGCCAACAACATCGCAGCCAGAAACTACCCAAGCCTTCACGGTACACGAAGAGGGTTCTCCAGCGCACCGGCCACTGTTGAAAGACCCTGAAGTGCACTCCTTGAAATTCGCTACGCGGCAAGTAGCGTCGAGTCGGATGGCGCTACCTGCGTCCTCGAGCGGTGATGAAGTCGAGGGAAGCCCTTCAAGCAGACAGGGGGGGGTTGGGTGACCAAATTTTTGGTTACCGCCAGAGGCTCGTCTCTTCTTCGTCCATCGTCGTCCTTTCGTTAGCCGCGTTTCTATCTACTTTTCATGCGTGATTCGGATTACGAGTCTGCGGTGTTGTGGTGCTCACTATAATTGGAGGATCGCCTGTGCAAATGACTTTATTGTTCGGTGTTTTCAGTCACGTACAGTACGCTAAGTTGCAAATGTGGGAGAAATATTTTGGAATAAATTCAATTACCGAATATGTGTATGAAATATCTTTTACTGAAATGTTTTATTCTCTTTTATTTTATTTTGTTTTTCTTTTTTTTTCAGGGAAATTTTGATATAGTATTTAGAAGAATATTTTAACACAACTACTAGTTATCGTATCAAATGAAACTCTTCTGTGTTTTAATCTTGCTTAAAACTTTTTGTACATTCTAAAAAATTGTCTCGCATAACATTTTCAGTAGGTTAATGAAATCTGTATCAATTTTAAATTCATTTAACTGTGTTCCTAACCCGTGTAATTTATCCAGAGCGGCCATTTTCCGATCCGCAACGACAGTTTCAATTCTTAGCTGGTTGGACCCTCGAGTCTGGCTCTCCTTTAGATCGGTTAGAGGTGCGGGTACGGATGTGAAAGAGAAACGTACGTATGTACATTCGTTGGTAGCCGAACGAAGGGTGAAACAATAAGCGACGAACGACAATGAGGATTTAAGTGGCGACCTCAATGATATCAACTGCACGCTGGAATAGAATTCAATTGAATTGAAGGAACAGCAAGGGGAGTCCTCCTCCTCCCCTCTACCTTTATGTCTCTCTTCTGGACAACGTTTTGTAAGCACTTCATCAACGTGTTTAGTACTTTCCGCGTAACAACTTGACGTCCAACAAAATTCTCAAGCTTCAAGCTTGATTTACGTCTACGTTGCTCATCTCGAATTGAAAATACCTGATAACCAACCGTTGGTATACGTAAAGTTCTCAAGACCGATGATCTAATCAATTTTCAAGGCTTTTCATTAAAATCTAATTGACATATTACCGTCTTCCTTCGTATCATCGAGATTTCCTTGAAACGTACCTGGTTCCTAGATTTTATATTGCAATTTCATAAATTGATAGCTGTCGATTAACTACATAAATGAGGCTTAGGATTATCTAAGGATATCTTCGATTGATAGAAACGAAGATGTACGTTAGAAACATCTAGCCAAGATTTCCACTTTTGATATCGAGTTTTGTTATAAAACTGTTCATTTAAGGGATAACTACCTGGTAATCCTCTTCTTCTTCAAGCCATTTCTCTCGGAGCAATATCAGGCGTCGTTCTCTTCTGTATATCGCGCATGTAGATGTATATGGGAATCGGTCGAGTGTTTTCAGCGTCGATCCGTGACGCAACAGCATCATCTACATAATTAATAGAACCGTTTATGCGTCTACGTGTAGCTACAAACAGGGCTGGCATGTAGTTAATACATCGTGTCGGGCGATCGCGCGCGATTATGATTTCATTGCTAAAAGCTATATGAGCTTTATCGGGCCATATAAAGGCATTATCAAGCGTGTATCCAGCCATTAGCTGAACACACGCGAAAACAAATAAACAACATGGAAACTGAAAACATCAAACGCGATCCGTTCACATCGACTTTCTTTATGCATATAATGTAATAATGTTAAAGTATCGTACGACTTGTAATATTTATTATATCGCGATTAAAATGTAACAAATTATTTCTTTGACGTGGAACAACCACTTACGACTATTAATTCTCGTTATTTTTAAACGATCGTAGCATTTTCGTCGATGTCTTCATCATAGGCAGTTCCGTTTCTTTAACCTTGGTACACGAAGAACTATGAAAGACGTATCGACCGCTATGGTGGCGCCATCTCTTCAGGAAGTGGCGAACCAAACTCTCATGTATACCAGAATCGGTTCGTGCCGGCGGAACAGAGGCTTTATCCCACTTTATACGGCACTCCATAAAACCTCCAAGTACCATGGCCCGCGTATACGAGTCATATTCGAGTCTGAGACTTTGATCGAAGTTTCGTTAACGAAACTGCATTTTAAGTATCGCGAAAAAACCTCTAACGTTACGATTTATACACTCAGGATCGAAGGATGTTCGCCTGATTCGTCAGAATGGATCTAATGGCATGTACCTCAGCTAATTGGGTCCTCGATTTTAAACATAATTCCGTATCTTAATGCAGAACGGAATATCGAGTAGTCGATTGCTAGCAATAACCCTCATTATGTACTTCCTTTTCATAATATCAAGCGGTTTACAATTTACCAGAACCGCTCGAACGCTTATTCCGAATATAATCAACTTCCATGAAACAAATATCGTGCTTTTCGACTATCAAATTTTCCATCGATAATTTTAATTACGTGAGAGACTTTACGTTCGAAAACTTTAATTTAAAGCATAAAGTCTGGTATATTAATATAAATAGAGAAAGTTAAAAATGACATTCATACATTTCTAAAATTCTCAGCCTCGCCCAATATCACCCAAATTGCGTATACCATAGAATAAATATTTCAAGAAAACCCGATTATATGTTTAAGGAGAAATCTCTGCGCCTCCTTAGCAGCACCAAAGATTTAAATTATTCCATCGAATGAATACTTCGATAAAATCATATGTATATATTTACAAAGAAATTTCTATTTCACCCAACAACAGCCAAGATCCAGATCACTTCACCGAACAAGTATTTCGAAAGGATACAAAGAATATATTCGAATAGATCCAAATCACATCGCCAACGAAAGTAATTCATATTTTCATAGAGAAATTGCTAGCCTCGCCCAAGGCTCAAATTACTCCACCGTTAAATAAATATTCCAAGAATGAAATTTATCGCCGATTTAGATCACTACGAATAAATGTCCACATGCTCATTGACCAAAATCGTCGAAAGCAGGGACCACGCTCGAGTGTCTCTCTCAGCGTCGATGAGAAAATCCGTGTCCCATAAAAGTCAAAAGCTTAACGTGACGCAGTGACTATTTCATTTTCGCCATAGTCGAACTTGGTAAAGATTGGTCGCGACGAGAGGTCCGAAGAATGTCGACGGTCGTTTTCTCCGTGCACGTATAGGCGACATCGCGGAGCTGGCGTGTATAAAAGAATCGCGGCGGAGAGCAACTTAGAAGGCGACGACGTCTGTTTAAAGTCGTCCCACGGGCACCTACGATCCTGTTGGAAAGGACCAATGACCGAACGGGGGCCCATGGAAGGAGCCAATCGTGCTATAGGAACGCGCGGTATCCAGGACTCTCGGTAAAAACCATCAAACGAAGCCGCCGGCATTCACGGAAAGCAGCGACCCTGCTGCACCCTCTCTTCGACCGTGTCCACCTTGCGTCCTTCCTGCTGCATCGACCGCATTTTTTCCGTTGCCATCGATCGTGCCGTTCACCGTTCGCGAAAAAGATCGTTCGGGGGAAAGGAAAGTAATCCCGGTACGCGGGATAGTGCTAAAACTCGACGTAGCGGTATCTCGCGATGCACTCGTCCGCTCTTCGTCCTTTTATGTTCGCTCTGATTCTGATTCCGAGAGACTGATTCGTTTAAATCAGATCGGAATTTGCAGTGTGTTATTCGGTTGCGTTATTGAGAGACCATTTCTATCGTGCGTCTATGCAAATGTTCTGGTTATCGAATTTTATGAACTAGGTTCCTCCACATGAGGATGGAAAGTTGGATTTACTTCCTGGGGAAACTGGAAGAAAGCACGAAGCGAAGGTATAAAACGTTTATCGGTCGTTTTGTTAGCGACGATTCGCTGCAGCGAATTTTAGATCATCAATGTCAATAAACCGCAATTTTACTGAAATGAAAGGATTTCAGAAAGTTCCCTTTCACTCTTCGTTTCTTCGGCCTCTGACTGGGAAATGGTATTTGCTCCATATGTGGTGAACGTTTCCCTTTTTCCGACGGATGGCGATATCGCAAGGGTTTTGTGATAGACGCTCGCTGCTTAGACACTTAGGACGTGTTATAATTTATTAGCTGAATTCGCAATTGTTATGTAAGAATGTACATCTGGACTTCTTCTTGTCCCGTCGACTGCATTCTCGCCGTCGCATCCATCATGCCGTTTACTGGAAAAAGCCCCGTGAAATGAAGACAACCGACGCGACGACCGGCGATGGTTAATGTATTATTCTTCTCATCCCGTTATGGTGTTGTTTTCTTGCTAAGTTCTTGCATTTAGCGCCGATTATCATTAATACGATTAACACGAGCTTAATTCGTTCGAATAAATAAAATACATAGTCGTAGTAAAGAAACAGAAAAATTAATATTCCCGGTAATATTAATAAACAAAAATAGTCTGTTTAACACGATAATAACGGAAGAAAATTCCAAACACGAGTACAACTCTCGGAATAAATAATGGTAAAGGAAGAGTCTCAACGATCATCGGACGATCCAAGGAGCGTCTTTCATTTCAACCTCCAAATCTCGAACCCGAAGACAGTCCTCGATGGACTGTCATTACGAGAAAATAAGGCGAGCTCTAATGTTAGGGGTCTGTGGAACTGGTCCGGTTCCAAAATTCTCAGCAATGGAACAAAGGACTGTCACAAGCACGCCATGTACTACCGAAACACAAATCACAAGAATATAACAAGAAAATTGAGAAAAATAAATTACGAATGTTAAATGAAAGACAGCGGATCGTATTGAAATTGCAGATTCTGATAAATAGGCAAACCATAACAGCGTGATAGCCAATGGGGATAATAAAACTGTTGCTTACGATGCGAAAAAGTTGCGCAAAAAGGCTTATCGCACGCTGTGTATTTCTGTCGATCGAAGGGATTCACCGGTGTCTTTTTACTTCTGTTTTCCGCGCACCAAATTGCTGTCCGATAATTTACGAGAAACCAAGGCTTACCACGGTATTCACTTAGCACCACTTACGCCACCGGTACGTAATTGCATAGATCAATTAGGCTGTCCTTGCCGTTAAATTCAAGCGGAATTAGCCGGCAGCAAGACTAACGCTTTTACGCTATCTGGAAGAATGCGTTTACTATAATGAACCACTCATTCCGATTCTCCTACAACGTCTTAATTTGTATACAAAGGCTAAACGAACAAACAATATTTAGAAGTTGCATTTGCATCGCGCGATAGTGCACATCGATGGTTCGATTATCACAAAGATCAGACTCATTACTCAACTGTTGATTTTTATGTATTTATGAAAAATTTGAGAGCACGCAAAAATATAATGAAATGCCCAAAGTGCACTACCTTTTCTAATATTAAGTAGTCGAAAGAAATCTTTACTTAGGTTTC
This sequence comes from Bombus impatiens, assembly GCF_000188095.3. Lineage (NCBI taxonomy): Eukaryota > Metazoa > Arthropoda > Insecta > Hymenoptera > Apidae > Bombus > Bombus impatiens. The sequence goes on along the minus strand of NT_176550.1, from coordinate 821,761 downwards.
ATTTCTTCGATCGTGTTTATATAAAAATATAAATTTTCCTAAATATCTACAGTCTACTCGCTACGTATACCTATGAACTTCCTGATACATCATCTATCTTTGATTGAAATAAAAATTCAACATGTTGCTAGCAGCAGTAAAAAGCTACTACAGAGGCAAAGATAAAAAGAATAAGTATACTACGATGAAAAAGAATAAAAAGCTACAGTTTTGTTACAACTGTGCAATTTTCAGCTTTCGTCTCTGGCTTCCATTGCTAGATACTACAGGTATAGTTTATCATTTTCGTTATCTCCCGATCGTCACGTCCGCGACACGGGCTACGTTTTATGAATTATTATTAGATTATACCAATGGAATGACACGATATCCCACGACTCGTGGGTTCACGGTGAGCAAGTGCACAACAATGTTGAACCACCGTCGTGTTGGTGTAATTAAGATAAGAATAATGAACTTCTAATGGGCACTCATCGACGAAATGTAGGCATAAAACGACTATAGAGAAGATTAGAAAAGTAGAACGTTTACGTCGCTTATTTAGTTAATTATTTCGCGTTGCGTAATAGACAGCTCTGTCGTGACGATACATGCCCGTTGTGAAAATAGTAACTTATGCAATGTAAAACTCATCGGTAAATATTATCAATCGACACGGCGAGGATCGATAAATTCAGAGCGGAAGCTAACACGTATAGCAAATTGTACACGCTTCCTGTCTCCTTAATTGCATATTATGCAACAATATACGAGTGTAAGTACGTTTGAATCAGTAACCTGGCCAACAATCGATCAAGCATAAAGACGTTAAATTGTTTCTTCGCGCTACTTTTTTAGTAAATTGACATCATCATTGGAAAAAGCTGTAATTTCAGTCATCGATTCACAAGGTGAGCATAATTGACGTATCGTCTGCTTAAATGTAACATGATGTTTTTGGAATAAATTATTCCTCCTTTGTAAAATATTTTCCATATTTATAATTACGTTTAAAACATACATAATTTTCGTTGAATATAAAGAACACGTGTTGTCGATGGTTCGTCGTTATTTGATCCTCGTCATCATCTCTCGGTAGATCGTTAGGAGGCATCTTCCGGTTCCGTAGGGAGTCGACAAGAGCCGGACAAAACACCATAAACCATATTAAGCAGACTCATAAACTGCGCCTTATATGTGCCGACACATGCCGTCTGATTTCAAATCCCGGGAAGCAGCTCGATCAAGCTGCTTCTGCCTTGATACATAGCCGGGGTGTGTCGTATAATATATATTTATTGAGACAATAAACCGCAATTATGGCCATCATATAACTCGCTAACTAACCCTTTCGTAGTCTCCCTTCTCTTTTCTTTTCTCGATATAGAAAAAGGATATTTTGGTATCCATCGCTGGCGCCTCTAGAGTGATGAAAAATTTCTGCACAAAAATATCAAGTAAGATAATCACTTGAATGACGATCTTCCTTCTTTCCTCCTTTAACTCACTGATTTTCTACTTCTCTCCCTTCCTGTGCTGTCCTTAATAGAAGAGATAAACGAGAAAAGATTTTTGTGCAATCATAGCCGGCGCCTTTAGCCTATTGGAGAAATTTCTTTGCGAAAGAATTAAACGCAAAACCGTGTTTGAGCTACAACTTTTTAAATTCAATCTGTTTTTAACCCATCAACTATCTCGGAATCTCTCGTATTTTTCCCTAATACGAAGGTGAACGAAAGAAAATTTTTCCGGTACAGTATCACCGACGATTCCTCTCTATAAAAGAATTAATGCTAGTTAGAGTTAAGAAATTCTTTGAATGGCAATTTTTTCAGTCAATTCTCTTTCGTACGAAAGTTTGTTTTCAGCTAATAGAACAAACGATTATTCTTGTTGATCGTTTAACAGCGAAACATCAGGATCAACGAATTAATCTGAGCCTAACGACGAGCTCGTTCAAGAGAGAAAGAGACAAAGACCACGAGACCCTGGAGCCCACAGCTTCGGCCAACGGATTTAATGATTATTACCGCGCCGATGATTGCACCATAAAACAACATATTGCTGTACCTGGAACTCCACGGCGATGAAACTTCGGCTAGCTCGTATAACCTCCGGGGCGATAATAGACCTGCCCTCGTTTCCGGTTGTTCTCTACGCGCCGCCGTCGATGCTGCACTCGAAGGTGCAAACGTCACGGTTTTACCACTCGAACATGCTCGAGAACAAAGTTTAGAAAATGGTGTGACGAGTTTGTATGAACCAGACATCGAAGGAGAAAAACATGGGTGGAATACTACAACGACTATGGTAGTCAAGTTTTCCTGATTTCACTCGTTCGTTTCGCATTTGCCATCAAGTCAGAGCCGTACCTTTGGAAGAACCACTTCCCAAAGGTGATTCGAAGTTTATTAATTGACTGCATTTCCATGCAAATTCACGTCATTGAGAACATAATGAAATCATTGTTGTACGAGACACGTAAAAATATGTTGGTAGTGAACAGGACGCGTATAATATTTTGGGATTCGTATACGCATTTTCTGCCAATCTCCGTAGAAGATTATTCCAACTATCGATATCATACAAAGCGCTATATTTTCGATATTTTATACATTTTCTTCGTATCACGCGCGCTCTGTACAATTTTTTATTTTCAAATTTCTTGTAAATGCATAAAAATCCGCATTCTATTTGTTAATATTCGCATGATACAGGTTTCCAAGAAGGTCGTTGTTTTTTCTGAACGAATTCGCGGGAAGACTGGACGTGTGGGTGCCACGGCTCGGGTCTCGAATCACACGAAACCCTACGGTTTCGCGGGAATGAGGTAGGCCGTCCTACGCGCGATTTCCGATGAATTTTTAATTTTCCCCAACGTACCAAAGCCCCGTATTAGTCAACACACAAAGACTGGCTCCGTATCGCGTGTAAACGCGAACCGTATATTCAATTAATTCAGGGCGGATGTTGTAGGCCGGCGATACAGCGCAGGGGTCGCTCCTCATTCTCGAAACAGGAGAACAACCGCGTACACAGTGTGGTTAATTAATGGGAGTGAAGACAGAAAGTATGCACGCTTGTACTGCACACAACAGAGAGGCAAGAAAACACATTGGCGAGATGTTGGCCGGCCTTTCTCAATGACAACGATCCCTGCCGATGAAAAACGAGTCGAAAGCTCGATTATAAAAAGGAAAACATAGTATACGATAATTACAAATTAGCACCTTGCCTTCAATGGCGTTAAGAATTTATGTTTTCACCCTCTTGTTTCTACGAAAGTTGTGTGGCTGCACACAATATTTAGCTCTTCGTAAATCTTTCAATTTCTGATAAGAAGAAGAATATAGTACATAATACTAGAAATTAACATTTTGCCTGTCACGCTAATAGAAAATTAAGTTTTATTAACCTTGCCGGTTCTATGAGAATCGTACGCTTACATATTCAATCCATCGAGAACAATTCAATTTCCTTGAGAAATGATTTTTCATTTTTATTAAAAAAGGTTTCAAATATTTGCTTCAACGTAGCGTTGTATAATAATAGGATAGAAACACTGATAAGTATTCCAGAAGTTTTGTACGTTTTTTGAAAATCGAGAACAGCAGAAGATTTACACTTGAATATAAACGACCCACTTCGTCTAAAGAGTCTGTAAAATGTATGGCTATGGAGGATTGAAGTTGTACGAAGTAGAATAGGACTTCGTCAGACAGTAACGCTAGAATTACAGAGAAGGTTCAATCGATTCGCTTCTAGTTCAAAAATCTTTAAATAAATCACTCGTCTGTCGCGTAATATCTATCAGAAAAGTTCAAGACAAATGTTCGTGACTATTAAGAAAGAGTTCACAGAAGTAAAGTATTCCTTTGCGTAATTAAAAAAAATTCAAGGGTCGGCATGAAGTTCCCAAGAACCCACTTGGACACAGGTGCAATTTTTCTTTGACCCATATTTATGACTTTAAAACTCTCCATAAAAAAAGAAACTAAACCTTCTGTTCGAACGGAAAAGAATGAAAGATAAACGGCGTCAAATTGTCGCATGTTCGAAGGGACAATCGAACGCGGCGGACAAAGGACAAGAACAATCCTGAAAACCGGGACAAAGAGTCAGGGAAGAAGGGACGAAACGTCTCGACAAGGTGAACCGCGTGGAAAGGAGGCAATAGCGATCGTAGAAACGGGCGCAATGCCACAAGAAACTGACTGACTAACTGGTAATTAGCATATTTCCAGAATATTTCGGTGGCACGCGATGTTCCGGTAACTCGTTCCGAAAATGCGAGGCCCTCTTTGTTCGGATTCCAGTGAAATAGGCGGCTCGACGAATACATACGATATAGTATACCAATTCTATTTTAATACCTCTAAATATGATCGCGAATTCAGTTCAGGAAACTATTCTACCTTTCTTTCCAACTTCTTTCTTCGTCCAATCGGTTTTCATATTCGTTCAAGAATATTCAATTCAGGAAACTATCCTTCCTTTCGATCTTCTTTCTTCGATCATTGTTCATATTCGTTGCAGAATAATTCCTATCTTGTGCAATACATTAGACAAGTACGATATAGCTATAAAATCTAGCAATATTATTTCAATATATCTTCAAATGTAATCGCAAATTCAATTTAAGAAATTCTCTTTCCTCCCTCGTAAACTCCTTTCTCCATCCAATCATTCTTCCTACTTGGTCAAGAATTCCTCCCTCTGTCTATTTTATCGTTGCAATCGATCTTGCAAAATCAGCCAAGGTCGATATCCTAACCGATCATTCGCGGAATAATCATTCTTTCACCGACGGTGGCCGATTATCCGTGTCGGTAATTGAGCTTAATTGGCCATCGATCTACGTACGATCTTCGGGTGGATCTGTGTGTTTTCCCGGCGGTGGCGTTCCAGGCCAGCGTACAGTCGACAAAGAGAGATCGTTTCGTTACGAGCCGTGATTATTATAACGCTAATGACACGATGACTCAATTAGAAGGCAACGTCCAATCGGAATTCAGGCGCCTAGCGTCTCCGATTGTCTCCGTACGCCCATTCACGATCTTAAAGCCGTACTTCTAAGCGGCGGAGCATGATTTCATTTTCTATTCGACTCATCCTGTGCGACGCCGAGTCGCACGTGGGCCGAACGATCGTTGGAGGAGCGTGGCATCACGAATCTACCGTAGCAAGCGAACGCAGATCGTATCTGACATTATGCGCACGCTATTAGGATGATTAACGGTACTCGTGTGTAATCGAGTCACGGGGTATTGTCCGTCGAGTGTCACCGTTCAATCTCATCTTCCTTTTCGATCGGGTAAGGTGTGACCCAACGACGCTTTCTCGTCTATTGCAGCTCCTTTTCTCGTTTTTTGATTACTATAATGGCATAGAATAAATCTCTCTCTTTCTCTCTGGTTTTTCGTGGGCGAAGCTACCGCTTTATTTTCCAGTTACTCGCAATTAAAGTGTAAGAAATGATACACAGTTTGCACGATAATGGTTAGTCATTAATCCAAGTGGAAGGATTCCCAGAGTTATCACTGGGGGAAATAAATGACACTTTTTTTCATCGAAACCATGTCAGAAAATAGTGCACGCTCTCCATCAATCACTCGGTTGCGTTGTGCAATAATGTTCTCGATAGAAATCTTCAAACCCGGCTCGCCAGTCATTTTCTGAAACATCTAAACATCGTTATTCGTAATCCGTCAAATGGATGATGTAAATCAATCGTAGGGAACACCGAGCCATGTTTCGACGTGCGAGGATTGACGTGGCAGAAAGCTGTTCGCGGCGAGGAGCAAATTGTAACGTCTGAATCGTCGTTCGTAGCACGCACCGGATTCACGATTTTCGTCTCGGGACCAACGTCTACGTTCAATCTTCGTTCTCTCTTTTATATTTCCTTTTTCTTCTGGCACAGAGAGCGAGCTCATACCCACGTTGGTAAGTAAGAAACGAGATCCTACGTTCCGATTTACAGGTCGATAATTTCGTGGCTCGCGCTCTTCTGGGAAAACCGCGGAGACCGACCGCTTTCACTCCACGCCATTTACGATTGGTTCAAGGTTCTCGTTCTCTTTTTTCCTCTGTCCCTGTGCTGCACCTGCAACAGGAAAGAACACGGAAACGTGATTGCTGTGTCGGCGCCCTGCACATGCAACGTCTCTTTCTCTCTTTCTCTCTCTGTATTTTTTCTTTTTGTCTGCTAACGACGAATATGAAGTACGAAAAGGAGAGAATAAAGCAAAAATAAAATAGAAAGAGAAATATCCTTTAACGAGACAAAAGAGCAAAACAAGCGTTCCAGAATATTCCTCTTTTTTACTTCCAGAGAGGAGGACTGTTCATTACCGCATGCTGTGAAAAATAAAATTAATTGGTCATGAACTTACAAACAAGCCCTAATCGCTGTCTTATATCGCGACAGGAAAACACGTAGCTCGTTGGCCGCGTGAAAAGTAAAAAAAAAGAAAAAGAGAAGGAAAAAGAAGAAATGTGAAAGGCACGAGTTTGAGGAAAAACGCGCGCTCCGATAACATTGGTTTGCATTGAAGAGGAAGGTGGCAGCTGATGTGGCACGCGATCTGAAAATTACGGTCACCATCGATCAATAGCCGCAAAAAGGAATCAACGAAGTTCCTGCGCGGACTGCATCAATGGCTACGTTCCTTTCCTTCCCTTCACGGCTTCGTTTTGGTGCATTTGGTGCGACGATCACCTCAACGAACGTCTCGCGTTGCCGTTCGAGCGCGGTCATATTCTACTTCGCAGAAATGGAACAGAAACTTGGTACTCGAAGCTATTCCGATGTGTACCGTTTCTTGTTAAATCAATTCTTTTAATGGATCGTAACAGTGTGTGAAACGTTGATTAATAATGTGATACCGTTGTATCTAATTAATAATTAACGGTATCAATGCGCTCGTCCATGTAGAGATCGTGTGGATTAATCGGACTTAGGATGGGGCACGCGAAAAACACATTGTCACGTGATTGTTATTCCGGAGTAAACGACAAAATCACGCAATCGCCGGAGGAATCTGTCGCTTGTGTTTATCAATCCTCCGTTTTATCCTCTTTGTTACATCTAGAATTCAACAAAGATTCACGAATGTTGATAATTATCCTTTGAATTACAAGCAGAATTGCGTAACGTCATGTAAAGCTACTGTGAGATAGATCAGGTCCTTTTTTTGTTCCCTTTTTTTTTTGTCTGACCAAATTTTCTGTGAAATCATTAGCCTGGCTATTGATAATTATCTGTAATGGTTAGATCCGTGGTATCGACAATCCCGCAAATTTTTTCGTCTTCGACGAGCTCTTCTACTTCCCACGTGTTTCAACGTACCCCGTAATTTCTTGTACTCGAAAGGAATTGCGAAACGCTTTGTTCGGTATTGACAGAGGAGAAGGAGATTGCGCGCAGCACGGTTAAGCAGTAACACAGAAGAATGTAATTAGAGTTCTCGACATATCGATGGCCGATAACCCGATTATTAGGACAGGAGCAACAGAGGCTGCTGCGAAGTGAAAAGCCAAGCCAACGATGTTGCTGCCTGTAACGAGGCATCGATAGAAACATTTTCTACCCGAAACGGTTCCTCCAAGCTCGCAAGTCAATCGAATCTCGGGAATTATCAAACTATGTGGCTACATCGAGGTTATCGCGTAGTTGCAATTTAGAATGAACTTTCAGCCACATTCGATCATTTTTCCTACGTAATCACGAACCCTCGAAGATCTTCAGAAACGATCAACTAATAACGTCTTCATACTGCAAACTATAAATGTTCGTACCAATCTATAAATAAATGTAGGATGTTTTTTCAAAAGTACAAAATAGAATGAATATTTCAAAACCTTCCAATGAACATACGAGGCGGTTTTAAAGATAACCAAGTTTCGATAACTAGCTCTGCCACCTCCACTTACACTCGCGATAGCGGTTTATCTTGGCGTTTCACGTGGTCCTAAAACGAAGGCAATGCTAAGTATATAGTGGACAGGCTTTCGTCGACAGCGAGCAGCATTGGAGGGGCGAAGGAGTCGATGATGGAGCGACGAAAGTAGAAGAAGAAGAAGAAGAAGGAGAAGGAGGAGAAGGAAAAGAAGAAGAATAGGAAGAAGAAGAAGAAGAAGAAGCAAACGAAGAAGAAGAAGAAGAAGAAGAAGACGACGACGGCGATGAAGAAGAAAAGAAGAAGGAGGAGGAGGAGAAGGTTGGAGAAAAAGTGTAGATAGAAAAAAAAAGAGGAGGTAGAAGAAGAAGAAGAAATGCCTAACGCCGATCGAAGAGACGGAGCCCCACCTCTTACGAGAGCGATGCCGTGCCGGGACAGGCCCGTCGAATGTTAAGGAGACGCGGGGAGCGAACATAACCTCACCTAACCTAACTTCACCTCCACTCTCGGAGGCCGCCGTGCGGCCGGCGATCCCGCGTATGATTTCCAGTCGAGCTCTCATTGGTCGACTGGTCTGTGCGCGGTTACCGCCTTCGCCATTAAACAAAACCTTGCGAGAAGAGAGCGAAATTAAAAAACGAAGGGTCCCAGGCCCTCCTCGATACGTTCTCGACCTTGCCCCGACACTGTTTCGGTACCTCTAAGCCAATTGCGATTGCCTCGCGACGTGTCGATTCACTTACGCACCCCGTCAATTCAACTCGATTATTCTCGTCTCCTCTTTGTCTTCTCTTAGGCTGCAACCGAGGCGCAAAGTGATTCTATAAGGATTCCTACCGTAGAAAGCAAAAATAAAATTTGATCTCATATTGCATTCGAAGGGGCTGTAGAATTATTCGATGGTAAGTATAAATAATGTCATTGTTTTAATAGGCTTGGAGCAGAAAGAATTTTAAGGAAGAGCTTGTTAGGCGTGGATACTAGTTCTCCTGTATACCTACGCTAAGTGATACTACAGAAATAGATGAAACTTAAATTTCCTAACTCGTAATTAAAATACAGTGAACTTAGAGAAAGTTAATGATAGGAAGTATGTACGCAATACTAAGTTCATGAATCGCTGCCTGTTAGTCGAACGAGTCCAAAACCTGGAATGTTATACGTTCTAAGATTTCTAAAGATCTACGAATCATCCCTCTGGTACACAAATCTCGTTACCCTCGAGCTTGATTACGAGACTTAACGAGGACGTCACGACGCTCTCTTCCTATCCCAAGACAGCTGGTCGGCTGGAAAGGTTTCGTTGGTCAATTTTCTGGCCGACAGATTCGCGAATCCGCGTCGCGAATATGCTCCCTCGATCTAAACCCTCTGCTTCACCCTCCGTCCCTCTCTCGTCTCTTTCTCGCCACAGTTCAGACTCTCTCTCTTACTTTCTCCTGTTGCCCCGTAATTGATATTATTATGGGCCGGTGAGGCCCTCCCATTACGTTATAAATGTTACACGGGTCGATTACCGCTCTTTGTTCCGGACATGCTTACAATGTCCGCGAACAATGCTGGACCCTCTTCCTCCCCCGCCACAATCTTTTTCTCCTCCAGCAACTCTTTCCACGGGCGGCATCGCACATGAACGTAGCGACGTCACCGACGACGAGGAGTTAACCCTCGATTTAACCGACGCGAAGATACGCAGATAAGAAAGGATTGGAGCGGATTGCTCGTTGGCCCACGAGTGGTGAATGGTATACGTTCGACCACCCTGACACGATGTTGCAAATAAACAAATTTCTGCGCGATACGTTAGTTACTCTAAATTATGGAAGAAATAAAGAAAGTTTCAGATAGAATATTTTCTCATACTTTTCGAAGGAATTCGTATATCTTAGATGGGACCGAGGATGGTTGCACGTGGTTTGCTCCCCCGGCCGCCATCTTAAGATGGATCCAAGGCAGGACCTGCTGCTCTTCTACTTTTTTTCATGCTCCGTTCGTCGTCCTAATCATTGTTATTACGAGCGGTCGCCCGTTCGCACACGTGCTTTTTTTCTTCTTCCTTCATCCCCCTTGCATCCCTCGGTGCTCCTTTTCTCCTCCCGTGGCCCCCTTATCCATGCGATAGATTTCGGTCAGGCCAATTACATTTTTTCCTTGGCCGTGGAAGGAATAAAACTATGATACGGATCGGTATCGCGCCCGTTCCCCACCTGCCTCGTATCGGCGTAACCTCAAAAGAATCTGCCCGTTTGCAGTAAAAAAATGAACAAGTCGTAGGCGCGACAGACACGCTTGATTCTAATAATCATACGGCCGGTTCATTATCTCATGACCCGGGCTGGGCGTAGCAACTTTTAATGTGTACGCGGGCGCGTTAAGTTTGATGGCCGCCCGTAAAATCGTCGCGGAAGATACCGATGGCGCGGCAAGCAATTTACGCTCATATCGAATCGGGAACATAATCTCGTAGAAAGGAAAAGGAGTGGCGAAAGTGTAACAATTTCAGAGAAGGTTTAAAATTATTTCAACAATTGGCCAGTTGAAGAAAGCCATAGGTGCTATCAGCTTTGTGTGCTCGCCTTTCTAGATTTATTTTCTAGCTAGATTGGTATAGTTGAAAGTAACCTATCTTTAGCGTAATTTTTATAGTCATTCGAATGTCTTTTTGAAGGGATTTTAGAAAGGCTCGGAGGTTGCGATTGGGACGAAACTGTAACACTCGATATCTATGTGTCGTATAAAATATTGGGATCTTTAACCACATAATCTTTAACAGTAGAACTACCAAAGTTACAATTCTTACACTTACAATTTTACGATCAGTTACAAACAAAAAATTACAATTGGAACAGTAGAACGTAATCTATCGAGGTGGTAGATTTCAAATTTCTTGCGTTTCTACGTGCAGACCATTTCAGTAAGATTAACGAGATGGTAAAATTATTGAGATGGAAACTTGGCTCACATCGTTTTAATTCTAACTTCTATCAGCGTATGGTATATTTAGATATATACTCTGTTATCAACTATTTTAAGATTAACTTTTTCTGATAAAAAGGGAAGAGTCACAGCTCTCCCCCTGTAAATTTGATTTCTCTTGTCCGTCCCTATCACATCCCTAAAGCTTCATATCGAAGAAAACATTATACAAGAACGATATACTGGCATCGTATAAGAGCAAAATTTGCAAAACGCCGCGACAGATGATCGGTACGATGGAGCTTTCTCTCGACACGCTTGAAATTGACCGCGCAATCCGCCGATTCCGGATGTTTCTGTGTGAAACGAGGGGAGGGCGTGCCGACTTTCTTGCAAAACGCAATTCCGCCGGCAAGAAAGTGGAGCGCGCTCGTTGTAATGTATTCACGCGATTTTCTGCTCGTCGTTCTGTTTCCTTCACCCTCCTTCCTTTCATCTCTCACTGTCTGTTGCTCTCCTTACCGCGTGGAGGATCGTTAAAAATGTCCGAAAGCGCGCGTTTCGGCTTTCCGCGAAGTGTATTTCGCGATAGAAACGACGTACACGACCGACACTCACCGCGTAAAAACCGCGATACGAACCGAGAGGAAGAGAGAAAGAGAACGGGAAACAAAAAGAGAGAAAGAGGGTAGAAGAGGAGGAGGTGAGGGGGGGAAAAGGCGGACGAGCGGTGCAGTTATGTCACTATTAAAAACGCATTAATCCTGAATTCGCCTTGGATCGGGCCGGTCGCTTCGTGCGGACCCGTACGATTTAAGCGCTCGGTTTCCCGGCGCGCGATTTCACACGTTGCACGCGCATTATTGCTTCTCCTGGTTTTTACCACCCCTCCGTTTCAGGGGAATGGATTACTATCTTCCCGTGAAAATCATCGAGGTGAATTTTCAATACAATTTTCTTTTTTTTTTCTTTTTTTAGCACGACATATCCGCGATAAAAACAAGGAAATAAAAATTGTTAGATTTTTTTCAAGGGTGAAACGAGGAATTAGTAAGATTTTCAATTCGAAAATAGGAGAAATCGAGGAATCGATGTTCCACCCTTTTCCGTAGGAACTCGCCCGAATGGATGCAATATCACGAAAGCGCTAAGAGAACAACGACCAACGACGAACATCATGTTGCTGTACTCGAAAGCTCGGCGATGCAACGAAGCGGGGAAGCTGGAAGCTTCTAAAGTACTCGCCGCCGCTGCTAATGGCACTTCTCCGACCAACGAGGGGGAGATTTTAAGCTCGTTTCGCGGAAAAACTGTTGATTTTCCTTGAACGAGAAATTACTTTCTCGCGTTCGCTACCCCTCCAGCTCCTCTCCATTCGTATTGTCGAAGAATCGATATTTAACAAGAAGCTTGATACGAAGTATAAAACGAAGAGACACGTAGCCTGTGTATAAGAACGTCCGCGTTTCTCTTCTATGCCGATCTACTGGAAATGAAAAATTTAAACACACCGGCATCGTGTTTCACATACTCGAAGAAGGATTCTTTTCCTTCTCCTCGATACACGCTTCGCTCGCCACGCCTATTAATGCCCTGAAAAGGTGTAATCGGATCGAAGACCGTCGAACGATCCGCTTTCTAGTCGGTTGTTTTTTTCAACCAATTAGAAAACCGAACGTAACGATGTCTCGTCTAATATCAGAGGGTTCGAGACGCTTCCCTGAAACGCCGTTTAATATCCACAGCGAGAAGAAGAGCAAAAGAACGTGTCCACCGTGTGCGTTGCCATAGATCGTGGTTGCCCTCGCGTAATGATGCTGCCTGTGAAAAGTATATCGGGATTCCCGAAACGAGAAAATAGTAAAAAACGAAAGGGAAAGACGAAAACGTAAGAGGATACGGATAAGCGAAGAAACGGGAGACCAGCAGAGGAGTCATCCGCCTTCCTAATTCGATCGAAGCCTCATTATGATCTTAGAGCTCGTCCCAGGGAACCTAGCATTAGTATAAACACGGATCGAGAGTACCATTATACGGCCCTGGTGGTGGCCCATTTTGAATACGAAAGGAGCAAAGATATTATGTTAATCGAGCCGACGATATTACAATATAGTATCGCCACGCTGTTCCCGGAGGCCGATCCCGTCCAGACTTTTCGCCTACTCGTCCCATATTCGCGACCACGTATGCATATATGTATGCTGTTCGTCGCTGATGCATTATAAGTTGACGAAAAATAATTAATGAACACAAAGGGGATGAAATAACACGGTGGTGAATGCCGGCCGAGAGCTCACAGTGAGACGTGGCAGCGCTAGACGGTGCTCTTGATAGAGAAGCAAGGAGTCGCTCGTGAAAGCTCATGAATATTTATCTGGGTCAGACTTGACCAACTTGCCGATTAAAGCGACGTTTTGTCGCTTCGTTAGATTCCCGACAAAGGATTGGAATAACGGTCGCCGTGAACCGCGCCCTTTTTAACTTCCTCCATTAATTAGACGTCGTTAAAGAACGAGCTGACTACTTGTCTTTTCTCGCGAGTTTCTTCTCCCAATCGGAACATTAGGACGTCGATCGACTGTCAATGATGGCCGATCAAAAGGTCTGATATTCGAAGTTCAATGCTGAAGTTGATATTTTTCAAAATATCGCGTGTTATTTCGTAAGATAGGCGATGAATCGCGACGATTGTCGCTTCCTTTAAACAGATTCTCTATTTGCCTTACGATCCCCGAAAGTCAGCGTCGCGAACTCGGTATCCTCTCATGAAAATTGCGTAGTGGCTGTCTTCGAGTTCGAGCGGATTACAGGGGTGGTAGAGTTGAATGAAGGGTGTAGGTGGGCTCGGCTACTGAGGGATCGTTGTTGCCATGGCGACACCAACCCCGTCCTCCGGCAGTTCACCATTTCCCCCGTGCGCTACAGCGATCCCTCCGACCTCCGGGGAAGGCGCGATCCATATCTGCTAACGCTAAGTCACGTTTCAATGGCCATTTTGTGCTGTGACAAGAAAGAACGGGTCCTCGGCTTCTCGCGAAAACTTCGCCTTCGTCTGATTTCACTTCCTTTCAGGGAAAAACTCTGGTCAACCTCTGGACTATTTATGAGTTTGCTTAAATAAGAATAGAGGATATACCACCCATTGATGGTTACGCTTTAATTAAACGTATTTACTAAACAGAGAGAAAATTCGACGTAATGACACGTATTATAATGACACGTATTTAAGCCACGTTGTCATTATGTCAAACGTGGATTCATGTGGGAATTACATCGTTGAAGATGTAAATAGCGAAGCGACAAGGAAACACCACGTCGCATGGAAGATATAGTTCCATAGCGTATAATGAACATGTCGAAGACCGGATAATAATTCGTGACAAGGACGTCTGGGAACGAATTTTCGAAACAAAGAACGACCAAGTGATGATTAGAAACAATATTGTATGCAATCCACGGTGCAATTAGCCGCGTTTACGTAATCTTGACGAACCGTATCCGCTGTCATTCGAGCGTTTATTTAGAACAATGTTCCAAGTAATGTTCTAAGAAACTTACCAAAAAAAAAAAAAAAGAAAATCATTTTTCAGCAAAAAGAAATATACTTAATTCGGTAACTACGATTCGACGAAGAAAATTTTTGGATATTATTAAATAAACAAAGAGAAAAGCAAATTCGATGACGAAGATTCTTTCCAAGTTCTTCCATTCTTTCCAAGGCATTAGTCGCAAGGTCTCTATGTTACGCGAAGTGCTTTCGACACATTCCTAGAGCACTCAAACTCACTCCACACGTAACCAGCCGCCCTTTCAACGACGCATAGGGGTGTACTGTCGCGACACTTGTGCATTGGTCGTCGAGGACCGATTTAAGAGTCACGGCCCTCGAGTCGATTATGACGTTAAGAGGAAACAACGGTCTGGATCGGTAATTAAACAACGAGGGAATGGGCAAAGCAGAACAATCGCGACTGCGCTGGCGAAAGCGGAGAGCAGAGTATGAAACGTATGGATCACGTGTCACGATGACGACACGGGAGTAAAAACATCGTTCAACACTTTGCATACGTGTCTACCTTGCCGTAATTGAACGATTTGCATACGCACGTATCCGATCTCGTCCCGCAAATTGAATACGAGAAACTTATTTAATTTCCGCTGGCAGACAGTTACGTACATCGTGAATTAATTAATACTTACGAGAAGCAAATCACGGTAAAAAAGACAAGTATCGAACGAGACAAAAAAATGAGACAAAATAAAGAAGAAAAAGACACGTCCTTGGCAATCCGTATGACGCCGCGTGGAAGTCACGCGCATGAAACGATCTGCATTCTAATATCGATATTATTGTAATGTGCTCGACCAACGGGTTCTCTGGCGCGACCACTACCATCAACCACCCCTGGGCCACGGTTAACAAGAATTCAAAATGGAGGTGAGGCGGCCCGCGTGCACATCCCCTCGGAATCGAATTTCAACACCGTCTACCTATCTTTCACCGATTCTCTGGTAATTATTTTTTCGCTAAATCTGGGGATCTCGATCAGGTGATTCGGCTTCCCCCGTTCGACGATCGACGATTCGTCGAGGGTGCGAGGAGAAAGGGCGTATATATACATGTGTATCCTTTTCGAGACTCGAGGCTGAGCTGCGTGGCGGAGACCCATTTGCGATGCAGGTAACTCCACACCCCCCTCGAGGTATCTTCCAGCTTCGGTCGGCCGCTTCCTGTACGTGTGAACGTATACGAAGGTTGGTGCGACCGTATACGTGGCTACACGCGCATAACAGTGCGCCTGTGGTTCGACGATGCACATGCAGACACCGGCAAAACCTATCTGCCATGCACGATCGCTCGGTTGCATATAAGCCGAGACGCGCAGCACGTCATTACGCGGGCAGAAAGCAAAAAGACGATAGCCTCGCGGCCGGCCAATCGCCGTTCGCGTGCTAATGAATCTGAACCGACCCGACCAATGGCGGAACCCCATATACGCCGCTGGTGAACCCGGTATAACCCTCGTGGCAATGCCGCGGTACCAGAAACCCGGGGTGTGGTGTGTGCGCGCGGCCGTTCGATCAGAAATCCTCCTCTTTTTCTGCGATCGGAGAATTGCGAACGACAGGCCACGCGGCGCACGATTTTTTCGAAATTTCCAATGGTTATTACGCAACGCCCTAACTCCCCCCTCCCCTCCCTT
>NT_176550.1:661082-805443 GCF_000188095.3 Bombus impatiens | reverse complement strand
CCTCCCTTTAGTTTAATTTATCGACTCGAACATATTTCCGAACAAGATTCCATGGAAAGATTAACCCCTGCGAGCCGGTGGATCGTTTACTCGTGTTTTAAGTATCGCGATATAAACCAGCCACTATGCTCTATACCTAATATATATATCTGTCGGAGTCAGGTTGGCATTTTGGGGCGTTCGATGAACCTTTACTTACTTTACCGTCGCGAATGTAGCTAATATTTATCGGTACGAATGTGGACACTACAAGAGGCTATGAGTAATGGCAATAGGATGGTCGAAATGATGGTGACAAGGAATTCAGGTTCGATAACGAATCCACGGTCCACGGGAGGACAAGTATCAACGTACTACTCGATTCGGGTAACTTCTCGATAACTCAATCAGCAATTCGTCCAACGACTAACTAACAAACTAACTCTCCCGTAATCTAAAAGAAACTGCCCTTATATACTCCTGTCCCCACTTCTCGGGTCAATCTTTGTTTTTAAGGAGAGTCATATAATCATTTCATACCTCTGTCAGGTACACGTCCCTCCCGTGACCGTGGCTATGTCTAGTGACCTGCTATGTCACTTCGAGCCCGAACCCATCGTCATAAAGTCAGAATGGAACATTAAGACTATTTCTTATTTTTATTACTTAAGTGCAGCTATAGTAAAAGTCTGGACTAGGGTATTGGGGTTCTTCCCAACATTCCGGACGGGAAATCCCGCTGTCCTTCCATCTCCGACATATCTATATATATACACATTCTATTTCGAAACCTACAACAATATCACCAGCACTGTTAATCGATGTATGAGAAAGTCTCTTCCCTTACGATTAACTTCTCCACCCTATACTTCGATTTCTAATAACCGTTTTAACTTGTTCATCAGGCGAGTTTAAATTTTAAATGACAGCAATTGGCGAACAATTCGTACAACTCATAAATAAACAGATCCTCACCCCCAGAAACCGGAACGCATGCGAGTCGCGCATGCACCGCGTGGGTAGCCAGACACAAAGGTTCAAGCATACTACGGTGAGTGCATGAAGATAGAGGAAAAGGGTAAGGTTCCTGGAGAAACGAGGTATAGCACGGCAAGGAACACGCTCATTGTTTCCCTCCTTCTCGAGACTCTCCTCGCTAGCTGGCTGGCTGTCTGGCTGGCGACACGTAAAGTGCGTGCACGCGTGCATGCGTGCCTGCATGCCGTGCAGCGGCTCGGTGCATGTGCACATAGCGCGTACAAACGCACGGTATAGTCGATGCAACGTGCACAGAACAGCTCGGTGCAGCGTGTACCGGAGTCAGAGAGCCGCTCAGGGCTATCATTATGGCGGCAGTAGACACTCCCTCCTTATCGCCGGTTTCCAACGCGAGTCTCGACCGAACGAACGCTCGCAGCTCCGTTCGCTCGCCATCATTATATTTTCCGCGGCGAGAAAGGACGCGCACACGAGCGAACGCGCCCAGAAATACGCACACACGCGACCAAACGTTGAATACCGTGCCTCTTTCCAGATGGAGAACGTATCAGAGTATGGGTGAATCCGGTCACCATCCAGTCGAATTTCTTCCTGCGTCTTTAAATATACCTCCAGCATCGATTCGATACTTTGTAACCGATACTTTGACGAGAGTCAGCCCCGGTGAAACTGGATTAAGCAGGCTGCGAGGAAAACTGGATTGGGCGGAGGGACGCGTATCTGGGCTTGCCTGAGAAAAATCGATCTGTTTTTTGCGTCCAGGGGATGATTAGTATTATGACAGGCTGCAGTCGGTACGATGATTTTACGTTCGGAAATCTTGCGCGGTCGATTGGCAATCCAGTCACCGCGAAGTTAGTGGCGTCTGCTTTATTATGCAAACTCTTGTAATCTGTTTAGAATTAAAAGTTTGTCCTATTCGATTATCGTGATGATTACAGTCTCGTCGAATACCAAAAACAATCAATGTTTTTCATACCTTTAGTAAAATTGGGAGGCCGGCTAAACCGAGATCGTAAAATTTATCTATTTTCTTCGTTTGTATTCGTTATAGCTCGTAGTCTTTTTAATATATTTCGTATACACTGCTGTATCAGTTATTTTATGTCTTCGTTATATTGCTAGACATTTTGTATCCTCGTCTTCAGGTCGGATATTATAATAATCGATAATAAATACAGCGGCGATCCGAACAGAGTTCAGATATTTTCAATAAAATTCAAGTTGAATAAATTGTCTGACCATGAAAGGACAATTTTGTAACCATTTGCTTACAAAAAATCTCTATGACATAGTGTAGTAATAAATTAATTGCCGAATGTACCGATTCTACGAACAAGCAAGTGCAACTTCCCATTTATAGCGTCGTCTTTAGGAGAGTAACATTTTTCCCAACTCAATAGCCAAATACTGTACGTGCAATTAAGTACATTGTATCCGCGTTGCACTTTCTTCTCGCCAACCCTCCATTCATTCGCGAGAATCTTTATTTATGTCCGAGTACAATTATCGAGGATTCGTCGAAGAAGGGTGAAACAATCGCGAGAGATGTGTGCCGGCGTTCATTGAGAAGCTCCTCTCTTGAAACGGACGGCAATTTCAACTTTTTCCCCCGCGATGTATCCCTCAGTTTGCGAAGCGCAGCCGCGTTTTTACCAAGCGTTTCCTGCAATCTGTTCTTTCGATACCAGTTAAAGCTCTAACCGGTCTCGCGACCGCGGTTTTTGCCCCCAAAGAAATCAGGGTTTCGCAAGAATGATCCGGATAACTCGCGAAGTGATCGATTCCATAATTTCCTAGAACCACGAGGACTTCGATTCGATCTCTTATTACGAACGATTATCACCGGTCATTATGCTCCACGTTCGATACATAACGATATAGGACATGAACCATATTTCATCGTTGTTAACAAGCATTGATATTTTATCGACTTTGAAATTGATACCCGTCCGTTCTCTCCTATCTCGACGAATATTACGCGCATCCGTCGAATCAACGCGTTGCATTCTATCAATGACGCGTTATCACTTTACCGTTATGCCTGCTCGAGATTTCTTTCCACCTGCATCCGGACGAAGGAATTCACCGAGCATCAGAAATCGATCGGTTTTCAAACGACAATTAGCGATTAACCTCGTGGCTCCGTTGTACAGAGAAGTTTCAGCAAACTTGGCGAATCTCCAGTGACTGATGCTGCTAAACGGAGATACGATATAATTGCCTTACTTATTTGTCACGATTAAATTACATGGTAGAGGCGAATCAATTGGAAAATATTATACGGTTAGACGTAAAAATGTTGAACGTTTGACAGATGTCTTATTAGAAATGAATACATATTTCTTATTGTCAGTTACCTTGAAAATGGTCGCACAAACAGTCACGTGGTCGAATGACCGCCATCTTCTTCTGTCATCTCGATGATTCTCATGTATAGACTTTTTGCATACATTTTACTATGTTTATCACAAGACTTTTCCATCATTCGCCGAGCCATACAAAAAATCTTCCAGTAATTACATCATCCTGACCCTGAGTATTCGATGACGCACTCATATCGCACTGAGACGTTTCCATCACGCGACCGTCGCATCGTCCGCGTCTTCCATTCGTCACTTTCTCGATTCAGCATCGCAGTTCATTACTCCAATTCCATTTCTCAAATTAACACCTCGAAAAGCCACAAAAATTGCAATCCAATCTCGGTAAACCTTTCTCCATGATAGAAGTCTTCTAGAAATCCACGTGTTCGAGACTCGAAATCGTCGGCCATACTTCGAACGATCGCGTCCTCAACGTCTGTCCATCTTACACGATCGTTCAGCGAAAAGGATGGTATTTTTTCACCGTGGTAACGAATTCGTAAGGAATCGCGACGAAAAGGAAACACTCCGCCGCGTCGGGAGCATGTGACAAACCGCTCGCATCGAGGACCGAGGAGAGACTCTATAAGGTGGTTTCCATCCCCCAATAGCGGCTGGCGCGCTGGCGGACCCGACGCTGCAATCATTCCCCGTAATGATTGTCATTACCGGGAACGGGAGGGCGAGCGAGCGGGTGGACGAACGGGGCAGAGGGATTGGCCTGCATTGCGATTGCGTTTCTGTCTGGTCCCATTGGCCGACAAACTGCGACTACGGACGAGTCTCTGTTCCGGTAGACTGCGACCTCAGGCCGTTCGAGATGTAATTTTGCCTCCTGCTATTCCTTTTCGCCGCTAAAAACTGCTTTTCGGAATCGATCTTCGTGGTACCTGGGCCAATGTCGCGGATTCGTTTTCTTTAACATCCGCTGAAAGCGACGGCAAAGAGTTACTCGTGAACTTGGCGAGTTTCAGTAATTTTTCGTTACAATTTTGGTCGTTGGAATATGGAGATTTGATTTATAGTTGTCATATGTAATTGCAGTTTTTGATTGCTTTATAAGGCACAGAATTCTTTTGTCTAGTTCTGAACATCGATGCTACATACGTATCTATCGTTTCGTTGTACTAGTCTGTATTAACGTGTTCGCGATGTACTCATCCTACGGAAGATTTATAGTTTATCCTTTCAGGAATCAAATTAATCGGCACCTTTGATCAGTTTATTAATCTCATGACACGAGTACGCGATTAATATTCAACTGTCGAGAAACAAATGATTTACTTCATAGGTTCAGTTGTTATAAAAGGATGACATAATGAATAGTAAAGTATAACGTACAATTAAAAAATAGTGTTTGTAACGTTATATTTTCCTACTTTTCAATTTATGGAGTTAATCAATGTGGTGTGTGAACAGCTCAAATATCTAGCTTAGAATCTAAATGATACTGTTGAAGCAAGTATTGTGTGTTCTGAGATTGTACGTTTCGATGGATTGCGAAAAATAGTATAATATAATCTTGAAATAAAGACCTTCTTGATAAAAAAAAAATATGCATGTAAATAACAGTGAATGTGTTAAGTAGACATTATTAAACCAATTATATCCCTACTCAAATTGCACCATTGTCGATGTCAGAAACATAGGAATAAGCAATAGCCAGCCGTTCAAAGCGTATTTCAGAGTCTAGTGCCCTAATTAAGAAACAGTGTATTATCTCCTTTAAACCGCCAATTAATTTTATTTACAGATCGTTTCCCCTATTTCACTTTTTAATCTCAGTTTGTATTTCAACAAACTATTCCATAGATTTTAGTAGCAGATTCATGTAAGTACTACGAATAAATGTATGGAATTACATGCAGAGGGAGGATACTTTTATTGAGATCGTTACGTCGCGTCGCTTCGGATCGTAATAAAGCAATCGACAGAGGCAGTGTGTGTGGGTTCAAGAATTTAAAGTGTTAGTGAAAAGAATGGATTTTGAAGCGAGCAGCTTTGGGAGAGGACATCAAAGCATCAGATATCGTGGTGGGGCCTTTCATAGCTGCCATTATCGCGTTACTTCCGCGTGGCCGAACGTCATTTGCCTCACACCCCCGTGATGATTTGAGGGCAACCGAGCCACCGACCCAACCCCTCGTGGCTTGTTGGGGCCATTATGTTACTGCATCGCAGCGACTCTACATTCGCGTCGAATGCATCGATGCAGATTTCTCTGTCACCTCGTACAAACGTTAAAACAAACTAACAAATATTTATTAAAATTTTAACGACACCCACGTTCGTTACCAGTTGCCCATAAATTACCCTAATAAACTCTTGCACGCCATTAAATCGCAATCAAATTTTTCACGCGTTTCACGCACGTACAGAAAGAAAACTACGACTACATTCTGAAATAGAAGAAGCACGCAATCAAATATAAATCCTCGTATCCCGCATTAACGAATAAAACCCATAAATCTCCGTCTCCATCCTGAACGAAACCATTCCGTCTTTATTTGCGAGAAAAATCTAGAAGGAGAGAAAACATTTGAAAACGTCACCGACCTCAAAGAACGCTCCATCACCAAGTGCACCCTTGATGACAGCCTGCACCTGCACATCTACACAATTGCTAACGCTTCGCGTACCAGCTCGTTCATCGGAGGCCGGAAAATCGTTTCGCGATTCGCGGTCCCATGGAAATCCGCACGACGAAGAAAGCCACGAGACGGTCGAAGATCTCACGGTCGATTATCTTTACGGGCGACATTACCGGGACCATTAGAGGAGCGTCGCGTTAGTCGTCAGACTCCTCGCCCAGATGACAGTTTTGCTACGCCTCTGACGTCAACCAAGCTTCGAATTCCAGCGTGGGCGGGTACAGGCGAAATGGCTTCGTCTCCCTTCGTCTATAAGAGCGTCTCCTCGCCCCAATCCTGGTCCTCGTCCTCCGCCACCTCGACGGCCACCACCTCGCCTCCTGCATTAAGCACTTCGCAACGACAATTTGCGATACATTTGCAAGAGCGCACGCGACTTCATATTCCATCCAACTCCGCGGAAAATTTTCTGGAAAGGCAGACACAACCTCGACTGGTTGTCGTGGCTATGTATATGAAGAAGGAGAACATCACGGGGATGAAGAGAGAGAGAGAAAGAAAGAGAGAGAAGTGTCGAGGTCCACTATTGCTGAAAGTGTCTGATCGAACGATTCCACGGCTGGCTGAAGCAGTTACGTTTTTGCCAGGCAACGTTTTACAGCGTCATGGTTCTTTAATCAACGACGACGAACGATTGTATCGTTCGGGTGGAAAATGTGTTTAAAGATCAGAAAAGTCGGACGATGTTGCCGCGGCAACCAACGATTTAGAGAATCGTCAAAACTATTAATTTATAATAAAGTCATTTAAAGGCTGGTTATTAAGAAACTTTATCAGAAGAGTTGAATTACAGAACTCGTTCCCAGTGCATCGAACCATGAACCCACGAAAGCGGTAATTTAAACAACGAGTGCGTTCGTGGATCGTTAATTAGGATCGTAACTTTCGAAGTAATCTGGAATCGCATTTCACGGTGTACCGATGTGCCGCGCACGAAGTCGATTTATCAGCGAGGCCAACGGTTGTCATGGGGATGCGACCCGCCCCCTTAAACCAACTCGCAACCCCCATGCAAACTGCGCATGGAGTCTCGAAAATAGTCCTCTTTGACTAACGAAACAAACCAGAAACCACCAATCAAATACGTAAAATCTAAAAGACACAATCGTCATTTTCACGAAAGAGAAAATACAAAATCTGACAGGGAACTGGAAGAATGGAAGCTCTAAAAATTCCTCAATCACGTTTAGACGCTGCCAATGATTTCTCACGAAAGTTAACGGTTATCTATCTGTAGGATCTCGCTCGCACGAGGATTTCCCAAGATAAGGATCTAAGCCAATCTATGTCTAAAAACGTAGCCTAACCAACGCTGAAAACGATCGACGGCAGAGGCTTTCTGTTCCTTTTAGCAGATTTTCCATCGTCCATTCGATAATCTCGTATATCAATATCTACCGTAACGGATCACGCGAGAATATAATTCTCAGTCGAGTATACGATGAATCGACAAACTAATTAAAAGACAGCCGAATTAAATCGTTCAGATTTAATAACTCGTTCATAAACGTTTCAGTGGAAAACGTTCTCTTTCGTTTAGCCTAATTGTTCCTAATCGAAGGACAATTGCAATCGTTTCCGAAACTAATTACTCGCTCTTCGCAGAGTTATTCTGGCCAATTTTGGTATGGAGGATTCGAGGATCGCCTACGCGAGGAAGTCGTTCTTCTATGCGCACCGCGCACCTTTCGACTTCTTTTTTCTCGTCGCGACGTGCACCAGCTCTCCCACGGGGCTCGACGCTGTGAAAGGTATCCACGGCACTCCTACTTAATTGTTGTTTATATCAAGCAATTTTTTCAAGCCTCGCCGGCTCGATGTGTACGCTCATATAAGAACAAAGCACGCGTCGTCTCTTTAGATCGCGTTTGTAAAAGCGACGCTTTCTGTCGCAGCACGACGATGAAGGTTCCCTCTTGTCGAGTAAGGTCGCATTTTTAACCTCTGAACCTGGTTGCTGACGGTCGCCGCCTCTTTTGCATCTCGACGTTTGCAAACGCCGTTCTCCGCCTTCTATAATTTCACAGAAGCGAATGAAGTGTTTTCCTTTCTCCGCGTCGAGATGCTCGCCCTTTGTCTGCCTCTTTGTTCGCTGGATTCGATATTAAATCTCCTCTTCCTCCTTCCCGGCTCCACTCGAATGTACGTGCTTCCAATTATCTTTCCGAGAGTATAAAAGCAAACGTAAAGAATGTTGATTACCTTCTTTGTAACGTGCACGACAATTTATTTTCCTCTCTTTTTCGCTTGTTTGAAGAGGTATCAAGCGAAGAACTATGTAAGTACGTACTTACATTCATACAGAAATCGATAGATTTGTCAGGAATCTTCCTAGAATCACGAATGTTTTGTTTATGAACACAGCGTAAAACAGATTGGTTCTGGAATGATCGAAGCAGCAGATTGACTGGGGATTCGTTGAAACGGAAGCGTGTTCCTTCTTTCACTGCACTGCCACCGGACAGAGGTGAGAAGAGACCCCTGCTGCGTGTTGTCGGCTACCCGGCTACCTACCTACCATTTCACTGGTGAGGTCCGCCTAAGGCCTCGCATTTATCATCGTGGACCACCTCCGGTGACATTCGTCGCCATTCCAGATTAACATTAGATCTCTCGTACGAGTGAAAGAACGAACAGTCGTACGTCCGAGTTAAAACCAGTATTCCTTCTCTCGATATTTTTAATATCGTACATAAAATCAACGATCGAGAGTGATCTTTTTTTAAACGACCTATTCTAATAGCGTTTAATAACATTGTTGCCTCGCCTAAAAACCGGTCGGCGACATCGAACAGGAACAGAGGCAGAGATTGATGCCCGACAACGTTGTTAATTCTTCGTTTTTCGCCGGTGGTATCGTGTACCGTGCCGTGTACTTACATATACGCGTAATTTCTAATATGCATAAATAAGATTGATGGGCTCCACGTGCACACCGGAATTTCGATGGGACTTCCGCGCGTTGCAGAGCCATGTCCCCCTGAAGGGGAAAACGTGAAGCCGAGGATCCTACCTATCGTGGTGCCGCGAGGCTGGAAATTAATCCTTCCAGAATTTTTCATTGTCGACACCGACCGTCTCTCATTCAGGTAACCCAATAATTACGAGGCGCTCGATCGGTTCGACCCAGCCAGTCAAACGACAGACTTTACGTTCTCCTATCCTTTGTTCCTTTTTCCGATCCTCCATCGCGTCGCGGATTCGCGTTACGATACTCCAGGCAAAGGAGAAACTGCCGGGTCGAATCCGAGCGAAGCGTAATTCGCCCGTCGCGTCGTCCAGTTTTTCCAAGGCTTCTCTGGCTACCGTGTTCATGGAAAAAATATTATTGTTGTAATTAAACGTCATTAATGCTCCTTTATTAGGAGTTCTTGGGCGGAACGACATTTTATTATCCTGTACGTGGAACGCTACATCCTGGATTGTTGTCTAGTTACAGTCTGTTGTATTTTTAGTTGTAGAATCTTTTTCTTGTTCTAATAGTGTCATTTCTTCCGATACTCTGGGGCTTTTCTATTAGTGTTGAAGGTTGTCGCTGTTCTTTTTGTCGTTAAATTCCACTTCTAGTGTTCCTATGCTGCTCCTTTCTAT
Source organism: Bombus impatiens (assembly GCF_000188095.3). Classification (NCBI taxonomy): domain Eukaryota; kingdom Metazoa; phylum Arthropoda; class Insecta; order Hymenoptera; family Apidae; genus Bombus; species Bombus impatiens. The sequence goes on along the minus strand of NT_176550.1, from coordinate 795,857 downwards.
TAGTGTAATTCTTTGCTTCCTTGTTTAACGCATTTGGATTGCTTTTTATCACTGCATTCTCTTTTTCGATATCTTTGCATTCTTTCTTCTTGTAGTCTATCCTCGCACACTGTTACTTTTCTGAGAAATTTAGTTTTTCTCTCGTTGCTAGAATTTTTCCTAGAATCCTTCTAGCGACAGGATCTTTCGAACGTACAAGTTCTCCTACATCTCAATTTACGTGTACTTCGAGAAGGCGCTGCCTATCGGAGAAGATTGAATGCTACATGTAGTTTCGAATGCCACTTCATCAATCAGGTCTCTCATTGTAATGAATCGCAAATGGTATATCGTAAAACACACATACGTTACTAAGTAAAAGATAAATCGTTTCATAGAAATTTCATGGCGGATATAGATAGTTCTCTATGCAAATTCCTACATCTGTCACACCTAAATAGAGAATATAACCGACTCGTTCGTCGATTTCGAAACACGAGCGCAAGAAGGGTGGTCTCGCTCTTAAAATCCATCGCGTATACTATTGTACACGAACAGCGAAAGGAAAGAGGACAAAAGCTGCTATTACACTGACATTTTTCCATCTTTTTAAACGGCGGAAGGGAACGCAATACCTTCGAACGCCACACACGAAATCGTTTCTTTCTCGAGGCGAAAAAGCAATTGCAGAGGCACGGATTAACTTCGAAAGGAACGCGACACGAGGTGGCAGCGATCGAAAACGGCTACCCCTGCCTTGGTAATAAACACAATTACTAATTTAACGCGTTCTGCCGACGGCCATGGAATGAGACTAAGGCACCGAGCTTCGACTTCTTTCCTTTGGAATCGTCCAACAGAGAGATCTATACGCAAATGAACTGCGACGAATCGTGAAAGAATCGAGCCCCCTGTCGCGGTATCGTTGCTTCGAGAGGAAGAGAAGAGAAAAAAGAAGGAAGAAGAAGAGAAAATAGGGAGGATGGTCTTTTAGAGGTAGATAGAAAAAAAAAAGAGGAAAAGGAGAAACAAGTCTGGTAGGTGGCTACGATGGTCCAGCGACGCGAGAACAAAAGGACGACGACTTAGTTCCGCATGGACCTTTCACGAGGCACCGCAACGGTGACGCTCGTTCCTCATCTTGCTCTCTTTTCTTCGTCTCCTTCTGTTTCGACTCCTCGAGTCTATCATCCCGCGCTTCCGCCGCGAGCCAGACGCGCTGCCCGCAGAGATACGCCGATGATGATGATTAATCGTCCTACCTTTGTCTCGCGATAATGAGATTTTCGTTTGCGCAATGCGTCCACCTGTGAGACCCTCTCCTTTGATCTGGCATTCTGTCTCTCTTTCTTTTCGTTGACCGTGAATTTACCGGTATACCATTTATAGCGACTGCGTTCTATCGCCCAGGAAGAATAATTAAACTAACCCATTGTCGGGGTTCATCATTTTAGTCAATAACGTGGAAACAAAAGGACTGTTTTAAGGCACAGATTAATTTATGGCCCTGAATTCGATGGAGGGAGAATGATTAAATCGGTCCATTGTTCTGGTAGATAATTTTGATTTTAAAAATGAGGACGAATGATAAGATATTGGAAACAATTATCTGAAAGTTGATTATTTCGATTAATAATGGAAATATTTCGAAGTACAGTTGAATTTTATGGATGACGTAGGTAGAACAATCAAATCGTTCTATAATTTAATTGAGAAAAGGGAAAACAAGGGATAGGAAATTACAATAAATAATCTTGCGATAGAGTCAAATAAATATCGCTATAATTTATGGACAAGCAAGGAAGGGGACTGATGATTTTCACAAATAAAATGAAAACAAAGGAAGGAACGATCGAATGAGTGATTCCGAGGTAAAATCAAATTCACAGCGCGTGAAACGAGCGAAAGGTAGTTTAGCAGCGACACGTGTACCAGACGAGACGAAAACGAGAAGTTACTGTTAGGGAAGCAGGCATGTGCGTATGCAGATACAATGGCGGCGTAGAGGAGAACGCAAGGGAGCGTGGAACATTTGACTACGGGCTGTCAGAGTGTCAGCCAAGCCCATCCTCTTTCACAACGTAGGAAATATTGTAATTGCCCGTGCGGAGTTTCCTCTGCGACATAGTACGCTGTCCAAACATTATTCGATTCGATTCCCAAGGGGTTCAGGAACCTCGTGGCCTTGACTAAAAATAACTTCATAGCTATTTAATATATCCTCGTCGTCATCTACTTTCACTTATTATTCACCAAAACTTTAAAAATTCCAAATCGATTCACAAAATATTATAGCAATACTGTCCGCAACAGAGAGAATACAAAGTATAATATATAATTTCGAACTCTTTCACATGCCACATCTAAAAAAAGAAAAAAAAAAAGAAAATAGAAAAATGAAGACGCTATTAGAAAAAAATAATTTTTTTTTTATTATTCAATGGTTTGAAGCAGTAAACTTCGCTAGATCTATAGCGAAAGCATGCATTTCATTGGTTTTGTTGGTTCCCATAGAACCAGCAAATTCACGGGTGTCTCGGACGAAATGAGTCACACAAAAACAGACAGTGAACAAAAGGGGAAAAGGATAGGGGACGAGACGAAGAAGGAGGATGAGGAACACGGAGAGAGAACAGGCAGACACGGAGAACACGGAATCCGCTTGTAGAGGCATGTCGCAGGCCCGATTGTTCTCCTCTTCCCGGCCCTTTCCTGAATCGGGGCTCGCGAAGTTAAGAGATTTGCCGGCTTGGCAGGCGCGAGCAAAGCGATTCCTTCAGCCTGGCAATCGATTGTCCGATAATATCGGCCTCATTTGTCAACCATAGCGAGCCGTTTAAATGCAAATAGAGCAAAGCGATCTGACCGCTGTGAACATCCATGAAAATACAGTGGATGGAAATTAGAATCGTGCCTGGCAGCCAATCGTTTCGTCTACAGAGTTGCACAAATGTCTAGGGCCATCTAGATTTGAAAAATGTAGCGTCGATTAAACGAGATACTCAGAACCAAAGAGACGCAGGTCACATTTTGTCATTTCTAAGACAAGATTAGAAACGGTTAATTGGATAGTCAAATATTAATGTTGTCAATGTAAATAATTGAAAACTGTTTAGAGAAAACCTGTTCGAAAATGGATTTCCTCTTTCTCCCTTCATTTTTTAAAAAACAGAAAGAATATTAAGTTTCTTAAATAGCGAACTAAAAGATTCAGAAAATTCTTTTCCGTAAAATGTGCTTCATAAAGAAGTGTGTATCTCTTTAAAGTATTACACGACCTATCTTAACACTTAAAAATCAAAGATTTATATTATGATCGTTTAGAAGCTAAAAATGAAGTGTTTAGACGATGTATTCTATAGAGGAATCGCTAAAAATGAATGAACTAATTTCGTCTCTTTCCTCTTTTATTTTTGAAGAATCAAAGAGAATATTAGACTTATAGAAGATCTAACCGGAAAATTAAACTGATTTTTTCCACGAAATGCTATATGAAGGAATCTTCCTCTAAACTATTACACGATCCAAGTTAACATTTAATTACTACACTCTTCTTTCTCATCATAAATAACAAGATACCGAGAGATAGTTTTTTCTACGGAAGAAGACAATTAAGCTTCTCCTCGTCAAATCTGGGCACCTGTTCCCTCTCTTTCATCTACTGTGGATGACCTGACGACGGCATAGGAACCGTGGCAGAGACCGCAGCCATTGATGAATAGCTCCCTATAAAAATAATAAATTATCGCCTCCGGGGGTGGTCTCTCTTTCAAAGAGCAGCCGGCAATTGTTGCTCCGTATGTGTACACGGCTACTGTTAATTATATTGTGCCGGTACTGTGAGTACCGCCGCGTGGAGCATCGTCATTATTATTCGGTTCTACGATTCAAACATTCAGCTTAATTATTCTGCGAACAACGAGTCGCGTTATCTTCCAGATAACGAACGATCTTCATGGTCGAATCTTTTCTTCTTTTTTTTCTTTTGAAAAAAATACCGCGTCTGAAATAAAGAAGAAAAGCCGAAAATATATACATCTTAGTTTGACTTTGACACTGAACCATGTCAGAAAAAAGCTACGATAATTCGGTTACTAAAATAGGAAAAGTCGAAAGCGTGACTCTCGATCCTGTCACCCATCGTTTGTCTTGTCTTCGTTGGTCGCCTTCTAGTTCTATTGTTTTCTATATCGAGAGAAATAGAAACTAGGATCCAAGGAACGGTCGATAGGTATGCAGATTTTGACCTGTTTGAATTTCTGGCCCGTTGCGAATTTCTGGTCCTGCAGCTACAGTTCCCAGCCTCTTATTGTCATCGTTGTCACGTTATGCTTCCTCTGAGGGCGTAAAAAATGTTGAATATGGAAGATCAAAGGTATGATGTAACGGAGAAGATCTCAACGTTGATTCGGTAGAATCATCAAGGCCATGGTTCTTTCGCTGGTTCACTGCGAGGAAAAGAAATTAAGAAGCCTTGCGTAACTCTCTTCATACGTGGCACGCACGAGGCTCTCTTTTACGCGCACCGCAAAACACCGGTACCTGTTTTGAGCTAAAAACTTGAACAACGAGCTCCGCGATTCGACTACGCCTTTAGCTGGACCGTGTCTTTCCCATAATGAAATTACGTCTTTGCGAGTTGCGACTGTCGTATTTGCAATCGTCACACTTGTCGAAGTATGAAATCTAAGATAAGTTAATTTAAAGAATCCTAATGCCTTCGGCTTTTGATATCGTAATTTTACATTTCTACTATTTTGCATTCGTAGCACGTGTGTCAAATTTCTAGTACAATTTCAATCCTTGACTCTTTATGATCAGAATTTGTTTACAACTGTAACTGATCACAATCTTTCTATTTAACCAGAAATTTACAAACTGATAATCATAGATAAATTATTTAGTGTCAGTTGGTACAGTGGTATGGCAATAAGCGAAAAAACCAAAATTCAAGAATATCGACAGGCTTCATGAACCTATAGAAAATTAGTATCTCAAATCGCGAGTACGTCACATTCCTGGTATTTCGAATCCCTAGTACCGTACTTCTCCGAAGGAAAAGAAAAAATGTCAAGGCAAGAGTAGAATTGCAACGCAATCAAAATTCCTGGGTACTTGAAGTCAGATTATGTTCCGAGAGGTTCTAAACTCACCTAGATAGCAGATAGCAGAAGGATATCGAAGGTGGTGAGCGGAAAAGATGAAGTTGAAGAGAAGATGGGAACGAAAAGAGGAATAGAAACTGGCAACGGCGGCGGCTCGATTGATTGCGCTGCAAGAAGTCAGGCCTTGCCTTCCCACCGATGGTACGGGTGGACAGATGGACACACGGTTACGTGCTACAGGTGCTGGCCAAGAGTCGTCCTCTTTCCTGATCCCGCAGGAACGCAAGCTCCGCGATATCCTCGTGCTGTTGCTATCGGTACCGCCAAAGCGGGGGAAAGGGACGTCACCACTTTTTCTACATCCCACATTCCGGCCACGTCGGGCATCGCCGAGGATTTTGCTTTCCGTCACTCTTTCGTGCTCCTTTGATCGACGTGTCGATACGTACTGTGCAACCGTTTTCTCTCCCGTCCAAACTATATCTCCATCCAGAAATTGGGGACATCCTCTGTAACAATGAATGAAATCCAGGTCATTTTTTCTAAAGTTTCAACCTTGTTGTACTTTTAGACAGTAAAGAATTTTAATCCTTTGCCATATAGATTAGGATGAAAGATTCAAGCGGAAATTAATTTGCGAAGGGAATATTAAAATCGAAAGCTTTCGATATTTTACTAAAACATAAGGATTAACGATTACTAGGAAATTATCGCTCCTGCATTGCAGATTTCTTTTTCCTAGAAATCCACGAATCTGGATTTCCTCGGCGATGGAAAAAACGAAAGGGAGGAATTGATCGTGTCACAAGGCAGGCTAGAGCATCTTCACACTCGGTTGTCTCGACAGGGGGTGAAGTTCAGTCCGCGAGGACACCGAGATGAATTGCGGAACGAAGTCGAGAGCGTGGTGCAGCTACAAAGTAGCAGAGAAAGCGAAAGAGGGACGAGACTATGCGGCAGGACAATGCGAAAGAAAGAGAGAGAGCCAGCAGAGCGAGATATAAAGGTATTCAGGGTGGCGAAGGTAGCGGCGGCGGCGGCCACATCAAAGCGTCCACCGACTGCTGGGCTTTGGCTTCGACTTTCCGCGCGTGTTCCTGCTTGCGTGTGCGTGCGTTCATGCACGCGCTCACGGCTCTCTCGTGAGAGATCGAGCCGCGGAGACTGGCTGGGCTTCGACGGAGCTTCGATTCCGGTCGAACCGGTGCGCTCTGTTGGCCGCGTGCGTGCGATCTCCGCTTGTATGCTACTCGTGTCTGTATACTTATACACGTACGTGTAGCCTTTCGATACAGGCGCGTTCCTCGTGCATTCGTCGTCGATGCGTTCGCTACATGGAAAGGATAATGTCGCAGCATCCTTCCGAACACCGTGGAACGACCGTGTCGCCGCGTCTCCGCGCCACCGTCTCCATGGAACGTTTCCTTTTTTTCCTTCCTCTTCCTTTTCTTTTTCTTCTTCTTCTCTTCTTCTTGTTTCCTCTTAGACCAGAAGATCGAGCGAAGTCTCACGACTCACGAGCCGAGACACATCCAGGAAGGAGAAGGCATTCAGCCGAAACACAATGAATCCGAACGAAATATTCTTGGTATTTTTAGCCATCGCGTCCTCGTTCGCTCTTAGCGATGATTCTGTAACGAGTCGAAAATCGTCGCGCGGTGAAATTATGCGCAATCCCGCGGCCATCGCTGTCACATCAGTGAATATTGAACACGCGGTTGGAAAAAGCGGTCGGCCTGAAAAATATTTTGACAGCGTGATTTCTACGGTTGTCAACGGGTATCAGGAAGTCCGCGCTCGCGCGCTCGCGAGAGACCGCCATGGGATAATACATTGAAGCACGGCTAATTTGAATTTCAGGCGAATTGAAAGGCACCGTGTGTCGCGCTACGTGTCAAAAAGATTACGGTAACGCGCGCCCAGGGAAGTCGTAACAATAGTAATTTACGGTAATAACTCATCCGCGTATAGAAACACTTCAAATAATGCCAACCGTGGCCGCATGGTTGTTGAGAATCCTAGAATTTCCGTGGCACACTAAGAGCACCGCAATCCCACCAGAAGCGTCGCATTTTCTACCCTGGTAACGATTAATGACAGGATAAACTCATCAAACTGCCATACTCTTTTATTTATAATTAACACCGTCTTATCGTTTTGCTATCTTACAAAAACGTTCGTTCTCCGCGGAGTACATAATTTCATATTATGTACTATATACAAATATTATATGGCGCCTTGTTAAATTACTTAATTCCTATCATTATTGAAACCAATCATTTTATATTAATTTGCAATTATAATTTCACTCGTGTATCGTAAACATCAAACAAATTTATTACAATTAAATTTACATTTGCTAAGTATAACTCAGTCGATTAACTAGAAATTGGATAAAAAAAATGCAAACAAAGGTAAATTCCACCGGCAATTAATCAGTCTTATAGTAAACATTGAAGAAAAAATATAGAAATTTACTCGACTCGACAGGAACGTGCGCCGAAATCGTTAATTTACCGAAACGTGGAGAAAGGATAGTCAAAGAAGCGAAGCTGAAAAATGAGTAAAAGGATGTTGGAGAAGGTCTTGTGGATAGAGATTGACGAAGAGGACACGATCCTGACCACCACGCTGGGTTACTCCCGATCGTAAAGTAACCGAGGCGCAGAAACCCGACGAAACGTGCAATTGAAGCGTCGAGCGAGCGTGATTACCGTCATCAGCGAAGTTCAAATACCGGTGTAAACGCTTCGCACTTTCGACTCCCTTGGATATGCGATTGTGCGAGATCGTGAACGGCTCTACACTTTGATCGGGGACCCGTATTACGAGGAATCGTTCGCAACGTTGGTGTCAAGAGAGGAAAGAAGAGAAATTGAAATCGCTTCAAAACATAAAATCATTTGCTGTGTCTCGTCGATGAACCTCGTGAATTCCTACATAGGTATAGGTTGTTCAACGAACCATCTTGGGAACCGGACTAATGCTTCTCAATATATATCGCATCGATGAGTTCGATGCGGGAAAAACAGGTTTTATTGCGTGGCGTTATCGAAATTCTAAATTCAAGATTGCATGTTGCGCCGGCGAACAAGCGTTTTCGCTCTGTACGTGTTGGTTTAACAAGGATAACGTAATGGATCCGTTAAGAGCGTGGCGATCAACTTAAACGCCGCTCTAAATTACACGAGTTAATTTTTCAGTTACTCTGCTATAACAGCGGCACGATAAGTAATAACGGTAGAAGTGTAAAAGAACCGTTCATTTGCTAAATAGAAGACATTATTGTTTTTCATTTTCTTACTCTTTTTAGTGTAATCGACATCCATCAAGTGGTGATTTTCTATATGTATGTATATTTATTCGATATTACAGTATTTTCTTGTTAAATTATCGATGCACGAAATGGCTGCTCGTTTGCTCTTCTATCATTAGTTAATCGAGTATTCAACACGTCAAAATATTTGCTAATATTTTTCGATACTTGGTAAAGGCTTATCCACAATTTGCGATACTGCCTCTGCCATCTGTCAGCAGGTTGATTAACTTTGCGTTTTAGACGTGCATCGTGGCGTCCTCTGAAAGACTCCCTCTGAAACGCTTCGCTACCAATGGTGGGAAAATTATTGGCCACGTCGTGCTTCAGACTATTTTCAACAACCTTATTCCAGCAATTTCTTAAGCACCTTAGTACTTTATGACTTTTGATAAAGCACGAAAAAAATTTCTTCCATAATAATGTCTTACAGGAAAATTTAATTGAAAAGAAGTTTTCGAAGAGACGCTATATAAGATATAAGCTTCTTCGCAATCTGTCCGGTAGTTCATCACCTAATTAAGCGAGATCCTATCTTATATGTATGTATGTATGTACATAGTTAATGAACCCAATGACCACGAAGTAACGGTAGATCCTCGACGCACTTCGAATTTCATCGGACAAGGTTATAATATTAAATTTTATCACGGCCTAAGTGCTATTTACCCTAGGATCGAATTATCGAAAGAAAGTCAATTACTCGACTCGATCTATGATTCGAAACGATCGGCCTGAGTGTCCATTATTCACTTACAATCAGCCACTTGCTCTCGTTCAAACGATTCACACGAGTCACGCAATTAGCGTTTGTAAGCTGTTTAATAATATAACGGTCAATTTGTCACGATTAGCTACCGTAATGATAGCTTCCGTGGATAATTTATTGTTAATTATTCCCGGAACGGTTGCAGGTACATATATCCAACGTACGTCCATCAGGTGCCGACAACTAAATTGACAACTAATGGAAATATTGCACGTGCCCATAATCAGAGGAAAAATTATCCCACCGTCGCGCTGGTGCTAAAGCCTCGGCTGTACTTAAATTTCCCCTCCTACCACACCGGTACATCGTAACAACAACTCTACCTGATATTATGTAGTAATTAGGTTATCTCCGCGATCGGCAGTAGCAATTTGCTGCCAGCGTTAATTGTAGTAAAATTTAGTGGCCCCGGAATGGAAAAATTGTAGTCTTTAATGCGAGGCGCCGCTACAGATTCCATCTCTCCGCGAGCGGCTGACAATCTTAAAACATACAAAATCATGCTGTAACAATGTATATATAAAGTAGCTTGGCCGATTTTATCTGGCAACTAGTAAAATCGTTTAATCTCTCGATCAAAGGTGATGCAATTTCATAGCGCTCTAACAGCTACGATATAGAATGTATAGACCGGATGATATTTCACCCTGATATTCATACTAAATTAACCACAGTCATTAGCGCGCGTAATTAAAATAAAAACGTAGATAATACGATCTCATATGTAAACAACATATAAAAATATATATAAAATGAAGAACTTGTTCGTTCATTTTCTTGTATTTATTCCATTATATTATGGTAGCTTCGTGAAGCGACTTACTCGGCCAGCCGTCTTTTATGCTCACGGATTTTCAACGGCAGTTCACCTTGAAAAGTACCACCCATGCGATTCTTTAAGGCTCGTGCAGCACCGTGGCTCACTATGCCGCGTCATGACGGCCAAAAAAAACAGGAACTGGCATTACACGAGGTGCGCATAAAGTTCCATGAATTATCGCGTGGCTCGACGTGCCCCGAGAGTGCGGGACTTACGTGTTCGGGGAAGCAATGCTCCTGGTATGGCCGCAAGATGGGCTAGAGTTGCCGATCTAACCTATACTTACCGTCACTGAGATAATCTAGCGCTGGTCTAACCCACTGTAATCCGAGCGCCGGCAAAGTCGTGTCGAGGGCTTCTCGATCTTCTCTTCCTATTCCTTCTCGCTAAGTGTGCGTCTAGCACGTGTATTGAAAAAAATTTCACCAACTAGAATTTTCATATCGGCAACTGATTCGGCCGAATTCAATCGGTACTCGTCAAATTTGCCAAATTCCTTGAATTTCAAGTTTTATTTTTTGACGGATATTTTTGATCGCATTTTGTGACGTAGACTTTCTCGATAACTTTCTTCGGGTATGATGCATTTCGGCAATCACTTCATCATCGATCATCAAGAGTATTTGAAGTTTGTATATTAGAGACACCCTGTAGAGAACTGGCAGTGACCTGCACGGGGTCCGTAGGCCGTGGGTGGTGTGGTATCTTATGGGTGAGGACGGCTCGGCCAATGGGAATCAAACGTGGGTGGTTGTAGTAGTCTGAGTTTTCTCAACGGCCTTACCTTTGCGTGGGTGTAGGTTGCACGGCTTGCAGGATGCACCATCTTTCAAAATGGTGGCCATGCCCCCCGTGTCTCGCGGTTCGGTATGGCCGTCGTTCCTCAAATTCGCGACAATGTAAAATACGAAAGTAATCGATAAATTATTTCCACGCGTAATGTAACACGTTGCGTTCGTAGGAGAAAATTGGTTTCCAAGAAGCAATATGGAATCAAGCCACTATATATGTAGTCTCAACTGACGATTTGCCAACGAGACCTGTTTACGATGTGAAAATGGGAAAATATATTCTCCAACTGCAAATGCAGCCGAACGAGCAATATTCCATTCCGGGAAACACAACGGCGTTATTACCAAGCTATCGATTATTGATTTTTCTGGCGTGAAGCGAAAATTACAATGACTATGGACGCAACAATGGAGTTGGTACATGAAGACATCAGTCACGAGCTCTCAGCACTCGCGTGCGATCATATTGTTTCACGCCATACACCTATATACATTGTAAAATGCGTGGTACTTACAAAATAAAATTCACCCTTCTAGGCACAAATTGACGTTCAGCAAGTTAAATCGTAAACATCCATGTAAGAATATGGTCAGTTCGTGTTGATTGCAAAATTGAATAATAATAATAATAATTGAATAATAATTTATACATATATGTACTCGCTTCCATGGATATCAGCCTATATCAAGTAATTTGTTTACTTTACTATCACGAGCCTGACAATCGTCGTGACCATATGGTCGGTGAGTATGTGTCTCTCATATATCTTACGCGCTATTCGCACACGATCGATTAATTCTATCCGTTGGGAAACCAAATAAATCATCGATCACCGACGAATAGAAAATTTGGATGAATAACTAGAAATCGGTAATTAAATGTGATCATCCTGAATCGACATTGCTGGGTGGCCACCCCGTAGCGAAATATTTCAACCAGGCTGAAACTGGTTTCCAGGAATTTTTTCGAATTTTAATTGTACCTTATACGTATCACAGGTAGGCACAGAATCAGGGTTCGTTATAGATAGACTCCCTATCTAGTGCGATCATGATGTAATAGGTTCGCGGTGCAGTGTGTAATGGGCGTGTCAAGATTAAACTAGATTGCCGTTATTCAGCGTTCGCGGCCAAATTTTTTGTCCAATATTCATCACATTTTCTGTGCCTTTTCCGTTGTTCGAATATATAACTAGAAGAACCGGAAAAGACAACCTCGGAAAAATCTTCCAGTCGATAATGATAAACATCGTAGGTACGAGAAAAAGGCAGAGACATACTCGTTTATTATTAGATAAATTCAAAAACATCGATTTAATACGGCTATCATTTCCTCTTGGTTCGTCGTCAGATCTTGAAGAACGCCATCAAGAACGCGTCATGAGCTCACGAATGACGAACACCTGAAACAGAAGGAAGAATATCAGACAAGTTCTAACGGTGATCTTATGAAATTGAGTGACCGTAGGCGCGCGTGCACGCGATTTTCATGCGCGCACGAAAAGGAAAAAATGTTACTTCTAATTTTCTATTCTATATTTTACCGTAGACTATCAAGCCAGCGGCGAATTGTAATTTATCTAATCTCGATCTACACCGACACACGCTCGCTACGGTACACGTATCCGCAAGTTTATTCATACACCATCTTTGTATACCATAGCACGCCGACAGAACCGTCGGTGGAAATCTGAAAGTTCGCGGTACCACCGCATAGAAAGGAGTACTAGAATCGGTAGACGTAGAATGGTCGTGACTAGCGGCGCTATCGATGGAACGTCCTGTAGAAGGTTGCCAACACCTCGACGTTCCCAGGCAAGGTCTTCGCCATGACGGTTCCTTGGAAACAATTACGCCTCCTGGCTTATAATAATGAACCGTTCTTCTGGAATCCTAGATATATTTATATATGTACAATGCACACACACAAGGGCGAGCTTTTCTCGAGAATATGTGCAGCAAGTGCGTGCTACGAGGATGGATAGGCTCGTAAATCTATTGGCAAAATGCATCTCTCGTTTTCGTATCCTGATTTTTTTTTCATATCTTTTTGGTACCCCAAGGCCCACTAGTTTCGAGATTTATCGCCTAACGTCAAAACAAAAAAGGAATTCGATTTAGAATGGACTTGAATGAAATTTTAGGGCTTCAAACTTTCTACATAGATTTTTGAAAGCCTGATGTTATTTTTTTGTATTATCAACTTGTCTTCTAATCCGCACTAACTGGCTTTTTCGAAACAATCAAAGTTTTAGATAAAATGGTGTAATGAAATTAATGGCTGTAGATGAAACACATGACAAGATACATTTCCTGTGTTTTATAGAAAAGCAACTACAAAATTCAATTAACTTTTAACTTTAACTTAACATTTGATTTAACTTTTCATTTGATTTTGGGGCTGAATATGTGTTTTTATTACTTCCTTAAACATTTCGCAAATATTAATAGTATTGTTCGTGCACACTAAAATTAATTAAATTACTGACATTACCAAAATAAGATTACTCGTTTTTTACGAAACAACGTGAATTTTATAATTATTTCTAGAAGACTTATATCTTCGAACTTATCAAGTTTTCCCTTTTATAATTATTTCATATCAAAACATTTTTTAACTACCAAGTAACATAATGTTAGAAACTAAAAAAAATGGACCTTATCATATCTTTCCTGTGTTCTTTTTAATCGATAGAGTTCTACAGTCCTGAAACAGAACTTTACCAACCGCAGTCTGTCGCTCAAACGCAAAATCGCATTGTATAAATGTATTACGGAAAATATCGACCGTCATTTCTCGTCAACAACCCGAAACAATCAGCGTTTGAAAACAAGCACGCGATCAATGATAACGGACTAAAACCAACCTAACGCCAACTCTTAACATTTCTCATACAACCTACTATTTTTATTTTTATATTCTAACTATAACTTGAGAAAGATAAAAATTATCTCATACGATACCATATAAAATAATCTGTTTCTCTTGTTCTATACTCCCACGCCATCTTGAATAACTACAAAGATAGCGAAACGGTTGAAGAAATCCATACACCACGCGGGTCGAACTTTTCTTACGCAGGATCTGTAATAACCCAATAAATCAGAGTAGTCTGCCGGTGCAATTACGTCCCATGGTTGGAACTCGCAGAACCCAACCCTTCTCGTAAATATTGCCCTCCACAACGGAGCAGTATCTTTTCTGGCCTGCTTTTTCTTTTCTCTTGGGCCTTTTTTCTCGCTGCTCTCACGACCCCGGCGCAACCAGAGGAACTTCACGTACCCCGTTCACCAGGGTTGTCGATGATGTCTGTCTTCCTCCCCTCCCAACCCTCCCTTCCCTCCTTAACCTCTTCGAATCCCCATGTTTCCTTCATTTCGGCGCGGTCTTTTTTTCGCCGTCCAAAGAGCCGAGGCGCATAGTGCAACCATGGGAACCAGCGAGTAGAGAGTTAGACTTTGGGGGGTTTAATTGCCACCGAGCGATCTGTTAATTCCTAAGTGTCAGCTTGAGAAAGCAGGCTGAGAAAGAAATACGAAGGCATGCAATAAAAGAGCGATTCCGTAGCCCCTGCCCCCTGCCCGACCACGAATGTACTCATGAAACGCGTCCGCGTATTCTGTTGCGCATGATGGATTACGAAAATGTCCGACGACGAGTAAGATACATCAGGCAACACCTCGTATCTAAGTGGAAAATGCAATAAATATCGCGCGTTATCTGGCCAACCTGTTACCACACGAGTAAATGAAGATCGACAACGTGGCGCTCGCATGTCTATAACTGATGGTATAACGTCGGTTAAGTGACCAAAATTACAGAGTCATTACACTGCATTGTGACATTTATTACCTTCGGATAATACCGTGTCATTTAACTGCCAATATTACCGTGCATCTTCTTTAGCGTCTCGCTACGTTAACTAACGATTTATCGTGTACCAATATTGGCCGCCGCCTAACGAGAGAAAGATACGCCGATTTGATACGCGTTGCGCATTTTCATCATACGCACGATGACTTTGTGCTAGGTAAGTAAGCGCATCATCGTTCGTTGGTTAAGTACACAAAGGATAAAGATTATATTCAACCTTTCGAAACGTGTATTTTCCATCGAGACTCGCTAGCAGCAAGATTTTCGTAAACCTAAATGTTGCGCCGTCGAAACCGACAAACGAGATACAATCGAATGGAATCGCTAAAAGTACGCGCATCATCAATGCCGGTCAACCTAACCTCAAATCATACTGCGTACGCCTTCGCTTTTGCACGCGGCAAATAAAACGAGTGGCAGTCGACATCGAAATTATACGTATAGATGGCATTGATGTATAGCCGAGCGGGTTTTGATAGACCGGACGGCCCTCACAGCCGAGTATAATCGCGCCGCAGCGCATCGTTTTCTCGCCGTGTCGGAGAGGTCCTCCATTTTGAGCCTGGACTCGGTAACCTCGGCATCATGGTCATAAAAGTGGTTGATTATCAGCGATGCTATTCTATCAAGCCTTCATAGATGAATTTCATCCCTTCGTGCGTCGTTAGTATCATCCCTTATAATTCCTTACTTCGTCCTTCATCGATAAAAGTATATAAATATGATATACAGACAAGAGTGAATACAGGCACAATTAAAGATACATTTCTGAAAAGTATTTGGTAACATGAAAAAGGTCTAAATTTTAATTTTATAACAAAAAGGGTGAATAACCGTTACGGTAATTATATTTGGACAAGCGTTTTACGTTTAATTTGTCTACGAAGTGGTTCCAATTAGTTAATAACTTGGTACTTCAATTATTGATATAGTAAAGGGGCTGAACGATACCCGAAAGTATTTCGTGTTGGCGTGCCTAATGTCAGGTAACATCGCAACGGGTAACTCCGTGGAGGAACTTCGGCCTCGGGATATAAATCTTCCGCCGACAGATGCGCCGCCCTCAACGTTCACCATCGACCAACCAACCGACCAGAATTTCCGAGGGTAACGCCCTGAAAAACCAGACTCGCCTTGGATGCCCATTGCATTTGCATGTCATTTCGTAAGCGATTACACCCATCTCAAATCCGCTGTAACACGTTCAAAGAACGCACAACCTGTACCGCATACGAAGATTTTGTGTCACCTATTTTTTCATATTCGATTAGATACTGAATAATTCTTTGATAAATATCGATTCCCATATGTTTATGTACTTCTACAAATTAAGTTTTCGATGAAATCTCAACTTGAAATCGTAAAAGTAGTATCTGTTCTCATCCTTTGAGATCGCGTGTTACCCAGACGTGTACGAACCCACAAGGGAAGAAAAGTTGAATGTATGTAGACAGTAGCGTGCGTATTACGTGGAGATACTTTAGCGCATAACGCGAACAGACGTTGCCTGGATAATTTTTCTGTATCACGGAGTACACGTGCATCGCAGCAGCTCTGTTGTCACGAATGAGAAAGGAACGAAGTCTCAGCTCAACCGCAGGGAATTCACGAATCACGCGATCTAACTTCGTTCCGGGGTTAATCTCCTCTAACACTTGCGATAATTTCATTAGTCTCATTGGAGAAGACATACGGCGTGAATTTCTAAGAGATTTCACAAAGGAAACACAGGATATCCTTCATTATGTTCACGCGGTATTATATTTTATCAAAGAAGCGTCAAATTTTCTTTCTTATAGTTTTTTATGATACAAAACACGAAGAATCATGTCCACCTTAACGATTGCTATTCCATACAATCGTTCCCTAATAGAAAATCTCTCTTCCTGCTCGATCCTTCAACCCTGTCAGTATACTTATAGCCAAGCCACGATTAATGAATATTCAAGAGGCGAACGAGCTCGATCTTTCTTTCTCGAGTAGGCCTTAACTTACGTGTACTGCCCGATTTTTCATTATACCATTCTGTCCGAGATAAAACACGGACGTACAGCTTCCTGGCGTCATAATTCTCTCTCCCCCTCGTCGAGGCTATGCTACTTTTTCATCGATCAATGATTTATACACGCTATTACGTTTTCATACTCGTGCCTTTGTACTTCTTTGATATTTTACATTTCGGCGACCGTATTCGATCGTTTGCTTTCTATTTCCCTACCGTGTTAAACGGCAGAACTTAATAAAATAAATCAACGAGGACATTTTTAAATCGCTGAAGGTAAATCTTCGCGCATAGAGCGAGCTTCTGGGTGACAGGAACGAATTTTCTTCGGCTGATCACCATTTTATTTCTGCTGGTTTGTATGCAGTCGCGGAATTTTCGTGCGGCGGACGATCGTTCAGCGGCAGCTTAAGGTCCAGCGTCGGCTTGGAGGTCGTGCATCACCAGAGTCTGGCAGGATAATAGCTCCCTCCTTCGAGAAGTCTTATTGCCGGACCATGCGCCAAGTGATTGATAGGCACCGAACTATAGAGCCGGGCAACGTGATATTTCGAGACCTTACGCGCTCGGGAAACCAGTCGAGATGCATTGCATAGAAATGCGCGCGGCCTCGCGACTCCTACATGCGGAAATTTGCGTGAGAAATCAACCACGTTCAAACTAACTCAGTACTTTCCTCAATTAGAGGCATGAAGTTCCGTTTTAAAGCGTAATGGAAAAATTTGCATGTCGTTGCCTCATTCATAAATGTAAGCTGTCTATGGTGATGATTTTCTAACGTAGACTAGGTCTCAGCCGAGTATGGAAACTAAAGAAGAGTAGGTAGTGATTTTCTTGCTAAGAGAAATTTGTCTTTTAGCAAGTAACATGGTAGAACGATTCTTTTGTTTTTAACAAGAAGCAGAAGATAGGGGGTGGAGGGAAGACACGAACGTGAGATATCAAAGTCAAGTGCAATTGCGGTAAAAGAACGTAATTCAACGCTTCTGAAAGAAAATATTCACTTTGAGAAGAAAGAATATAAGGTGGAAAGCATATAATATTAGGTGGATTGGTCAGCTGGTACCTTATTTCATTCTGTACGCCAGGTGGAGCCACGCAACAGACTGTGAATACCACAGACATTTCGCATATCATTATGAAAATTGTATTCGAAAGGTGTAACTTCAGAATGCAATGACGAATTATTATGCATATGCGAGAAACGTACTAATGGTACCTAACACGTGATTCAAAGGACAAAAAGGGAGAAAACTGAAGTCAAAGAAAACTACCATCTATTCTTTATGACAAAAAAGTAAATTCTACGAATCATCTATTTGTAAAGTTTCGAAGATCTTCGTTTTTATTTACTAATCTAAATTGATAAAATATCTGTACAGTGTTCAAATTTGAACTAAAATTTGCGTCAGCTAGTTATCACTGCTATTTCAAGCTGGCACGCGTATCGACCTGGGTGTAGGTGTAGTTTCTAAAGCTAGAAGCTATCGCCGGAAACCATTCTTCCATCAACCGCCCTCTCGGTACCCTTTCCGGTGCGGAGACTGTAAATCTTTTCCAGCACGCCAACCGACACGAGGTCCGCCCGAGTCCTCGAAACTGCCCTATTTTCATCGTTCTATCGTCCCTCGCCCTTTCTACTATCCAAGTGCTTTAGATCGTAACAACGATCAGTGAAAGGTTAGCAGATACCGCGAAGAACTACGCCCTTCGAACGAAACCAAGGTGTTCTTGTCAGTCTAGGGTAAACTATACCGTGGTTAGACCGTTTCGGTTGGGCAGTTATGAATATATTATTTGGTTTCGCTTTCTCTTCGATGGAACGGTTAATGCTAGGTATCACGTACCGCGAAGGGTATTTCTAATTACACACAAGACCGAGACGGTGTGTCTTACACTCTAATCGCGAAAGTTCACTGAACACTGTTCACTTAATCTAACACCTACGATCGTAATTACAAGTATTTAATACACGGAAGGAGTATTCTTTTCACCAATTTATCGCCAAACAAAAATATCCAAATTATACAATAAAAAGAACGAATTCGTCCTTTCTATGATGAAAATTCGTCTCTAACGGTTTTCTCTTGACTCTCATTACCACTCAACTTCCTTCCACTGTGATTGCATCGGTGGTATCCGATCTGCGGTCACGGAAATAACCATGCATCAACCCTTCACGGCGAATTGGTCGCATGCCTTGCGGTCGTGCAGTTCGCGAGAAAGCATACAACCCAGAAAACCGAAACGTGCCGGATCGATTTGTGTCTGACGCCAGACGCCATATAATAGATCGGTTCGTATATACACACCGAAAGTCTCATTCCATCGAGTTCGCCCCCTACTACTCTTTGTCTCCTGTTTCTTTAGGGGTTTACGTGGACGTTTGGGTCGCGATGCCTCGCGGTGGCTCTCGCGCGCCTCTTGGCCCGGAGGGGCCCCGAAAACCTAACCTCAAAACGCACACGGATAATTGGGGATAATGTCGGGGTTGCCGGGGCCCCGTAATTGCACGAGGCCAGGCCCTTTCGAGACTTCCCTTCCTTCCCCATCCCCGAATGCCCCCCTCAACAGTTCCTCGTTCTTCGCCACGCTGGGCCCTTGCGCTAGCTGTCTGTCCATCCGTCCGTTCTGCTACGTCCGTCTGTCGACCGCTTTCGCAGAACCCGATAGTACCTAATTCGTCGGTTTGTTTCGTGCTGCCGTGTTATTACGCGGTCCTGGCTCGTGTAGCTGGCTTATGCGATCCGCTCTCCATCCATGATCCACCGCGAAAAAGACAGCCGGCTGTGACCTCGAAAATGGACCTCTGAGACACTCACGGTTCGAGCATCGCGTTGACCTAACTGCCTCGAGCATCCTTGTTCGTTCTAACGTGTTAAGTTTTACACCTTGGTATCTAGATACGATAGTTGCTTGGAGAAACGGTCCATAGGAATAATCTATGACGCGGTAAATCTTCCACATTGGAAGGTCTGTTTTAGGAAGAAGAAAGAATTGAATTGTTATATTATAGTTGTATCTCTAAATTAGGTTTTGCGAAGAATTTGAATTTAGTTTCTGATACTTATGATTACTTTGGACATATCGCCAGGCGCGAATGAGTTGTACTACCGTGTTGAAGTAGAATGTTTCACGATTGAATAAAGTGTGCCGAGGAATAAAAAGTTCCCGCGTGCGCAATTGTCGAATCGATAACATAATTATTACACCGAAGCATAGTATCTATTGTTTTGTCATGATTAGTGTATGGTGTCAAGATTACACTCAACAACCTCGAATTACGTTGTTCCCATCAGATCAAGTTTGATACAATTATCCAATCCGCGAACAAGACGAGGGTAAACATTAAACCTCCTCTATTCTCGCACAGAACTACCATCGACACGTCTACAATGTAATCTATTAGCGAGGAAAAACTTTAAACTTGCGCCACTTGCAGATTTGATTAGTCGTTTCAATTCCAGTACCCGTGGCGCAAGAGTAGAGAAAGCGTGAAATGTCAGACATTGGAAAGAGAAACGAAACCATTTGAACTTTGGAATTAAACAATTTTCAACATAGAATATAAATGTGGAGAAAATGACATTGCATCGGCATTTATCAAAGAGTGGAAGATATAGCATACAAGAAGCTATTGCAAGACTGATCTATGATATTACTTAATAGGTAAAGTTACAAATTAGCAGATAAGCAATTAGCTGGAACTTCAGGTGGGCTTGGACAAACATGTGTCAGAGATGGACGCTGCGGCTCGTAAAATTCTTTAGTAATTAAAGACCTGAAAGAACGCAGAGCGTGTCTCGTTCACGTCGAACGACGAATCTATGCCCTTAAGGAAAGAAATTGGTTGAGAGTAGCGACGAAACATCGTGAGATACGAAACGGTTTGATAAATCTGCATGTAGATGAGGCTTCTAGATTAAAAATTTTATGAAGTTAATAATTTATTCCAAGAATTCAACCCAGCAAATTGGTATTATAATTCTGAAAATTGTCTGTATTGCTTGATGCATTTAATAAACTAAATTTTTTTGAGTTGCGAATCGTTCTTCTTATTATTCTATTCGTGATGCGATTATACCGATTATTCGATCGAAATTTTGATCGAGGAGAACAAAATCCTAGAAAGCTGAATGCGTCTTCTGTGAAGTGGGACACATCGGCACATTTAGGCTATCATTATCCACATCTGCCGCGGCTGTCCCACGAGATAGAACAGAGTCTGTAATTACCGACGTCTTAAACGATGTATGTTCTTCCATTCTTACATCTCGGTCTTTGTTTCCACAGCTTGGGGTCATCGTATCGTCATTAGTGCCCCTCTTACTGGTCTAATTCAAAGGTGCCCATTTGCACGAATGTTTCCTCAAGAATTACCGAATGTTTCTTCTGATTTCCTAGAAGTGGAACATCAAGATATCCTACTGGCTTTACTAGATGAATAATTTACTTCGTTCTTTCCTTCTATTCTTTCTACGCTAAATTCGTTGTCGAAATGAAAGAGAACTAACTTCATGGTAGCTTCTAGCCGTCGGATAAGTACAAGAACTGCGTTGGATTGCGAATATTTCGACGCGACGCGACGATGTTGAAGGAGGTTCGAAGAAGAAGCTACTGACGCACACTAAACGATTTTTGGAAGAAGCGTCCTTGTGGGTGATGAAGGCCACATTTCTGAGACACAATGAAATCAAAAGGTGGAAGGATCGATTCGCCTGCGGGTATATCAAAAATCGTGGATGGGTTGTGGTACATCGATCGTGAACGGGAGTCCGTTCGATAACTAGGAGGATCTTATCTCGAGGGCTCCCAGTTTCGACGGTCCTCGTACCTCGAACTCTTAAAAGATGTACCCTCGAGGGGCGATCGTGCTTTGAGGGCGCCGCATCGCGCCAACCACGCCTTCTCCACCGTTATTTACCTCCGTCCTTTTCGCCCTTGCAGTTTTATTGCCTCTTTCTTCCCCTTTTTCAACGTTGGTCCAGCAAGCCCGGGAGCGATAGATATCGTCGGCATCAATAAGGATCCGACGGCTTTAACAATTCCACGATCCGCACGAGGAACCGCAAGAAACAGAAAATCCGTTTCCACTTAGCGAATCTACAAGTTCTATACCAGGTAAAACATTATTCTGCGATGCTAGCTGCAAGTTTACAATCGTAGATCGAAGAACATTCTTTCTAAATAACATGACAGAAAAGAATTTTGAAGAAACCTCGTTAAGGAATATTTGGATAAATTAATCTGTTTATTCAAATAACAGTAACCGCCAGCCCTGGGTACAAAATGTGTTCGAAACATGTTTCGTTGAGAAAACCAAGGACAATTAGATAAATAAAGAAACAAGTGTTTTATGCACAAAGTGAGCAGCATTGTGTGCACGTGCAAGCATGTAGTTTTCAAGGAGTATAAATCTCCCGTGACAGTGATGCCTGGCCAGCGGCATGTTGGAGGAGTAGAGGAATTTATCTGAAGGATAAAGCAAAACGAAGAATATTTTTTTGCGCAGTAGTTAATGGTTAGAATATAAATCGCGTATGTTAATATTTTGCCATCTTTCAATTAATGTATCTACATTAATTATTTTAAGATATTTATTAACAATATTGTTCCCATTCAAAGTTCATTTTTCGCAAGAAAAGTTACTATATCAAACTTAGACATCGAATCAAAGATTTGTCCATTCGACTTTTCCCGGACGTGATTCATAACTTAAATATCTTGCGGTATTTTATCGTTTTTCTTATAAGAAAATCATTGTACTAATAGAAGAAAAGTCCAACATCTTGATGAGATCATCGTTTTCAACGAATCTTCTACTTTAACACGAACTTCTGTTCACTTACAATATCACTATTCAGAATTCCTCGGGGGGAAGAATTGTGTGCACCAAAATGGCGGCCGTTCACAATCACACTATGCATTTTAATACATGGTGTATCACTTATACGAGAAATTAGTGTCAAGATGGTAAAGATACACAATTTTTCGAAAACACTAGAAGCTACACTTTGACATATGCACTGACATCGTTAACTGTCACTTTTATACATGAAAAATAAAAAATAGAAGGTATTGGCAACGTGGAGTTCGAGGAAACCTTAGTCAAGGTCAGCAAAATGGCGGCGATATAAATGACTCTTGATAGATCGAAAGGGGGACACTGAGTTATTCGTCTCGGAACCAAAACAACGTGGATTTAGATGGAAATAAGGTGACAAAGGGAACAGAACTCGCTGATCCATAGTCCAGAGCGGAGCACACAAGACAGGCAGGTGTAACGCGTAGCGGCAGTAGACACCAACTGATCTCACATAACAACGGCCGATAAAATTGTTGCGTTTCCACCAAAAATTATCCTCTTTTTTTCCCTCGCGGTATAAAAAGTACAAAATTGTGGTAATTTAGCCCCCACCGCCGTGGCGGCGATTCTCCACTCGCTGGCCACAGGGAGGAGAGAGGCAATGAGCGAACAAGAGCGTAAAAGACAGATAGAAGAAGTAACAGAGAAAGAGACGAAGATAGAAAATGTTAGAGACAGAAAGGGAAGAAGAGGGGCGGGAAAAGAGGAAAGTAAAACGGGGGCCTTTTGCCCGTGAATACGCCGCACTAACAACACGGAACAATTATGGTTCAATATAACTGAGGCTAATAACAATAGCTGAAGCGGCTTCACACGCTCAGCGTATCTTTTTCCCTCCTAAAAAAATATATTGTGAAACATATTTTAAAAACGTATACCGTATTTTTAACGTAGCCAGCGTGTGCGACATATCATATATGAAATGTTACATGCAAACGTTTAATGTACGATACAGTTGTATCAAATGAAGCAATTCGTTGTACGTATGTAAGCCTGTAAAAGTAATCGTGGTTTATGCATCATGACATCGTTATCGCGTGCACGCTGAATCGTTATAGCTAAAAAAGCTGCCGGTTTATCAGAAAAAGTACAATGCACTTACCAACATGAAATTTTCTGCGAACTGTTATCCATAACCTGGCGTAAATTCGAAAACACAAAATCACTTTGACACACGTCGAAAGGAATCTTACAAATGATGTTCGATTTCGCTAGCACGGCAACTCTTGCCCTGTACTGCTGCTCGTGTGAACTCAACCAATGCTTAAGCCACCGAGAAGGGGCATACTATGAAATTAGTATAATCACGATCAAAATTACTCGCACCAGGCAGTGCTGGAACCACCAACCGCCGGTCAAATAACCCGCTCCGCCATCGCCAATCAGCGATCGCGAGTTGGCGGCCATCTTGCGCGATACAGCATGCGCATCAGCAGCCACAAATTACCGCAAAAGTGGATAATCTTTGCTCACGTGGTGCGTACTATTCCAGCAAGATGTATGTGTCCTTTGCTCGATCGTTCCGTTCCAAAAAGTGAAGACGATTTTGGCTAATAACGCTATCGAATTTTACATTGACTTTGACATTGTAGATAACGCTATCTTTTATATGTTGCACTCCCGATACGATATATATATATATATATATTTGCACATGAAATAGAAATAGACATGTCGAAGCTAAGATAAGATAACGGTCTTAATTCCGAATAAGGTACAAATGTCAGTTCTTTCCATTTAAATGGTAATCCGTTCTATTAAGTTTCCTTTGAATCTTCTGTACTTAGCATTGCATAGCACGGCTGCATTATTCTGTCGCATTCAGAGAACTCTTTCCTTTCCGTGTTCAGTGCACGAAAAAAAGAAACTGCACGCAAGCCGAGACCGCGAAACGTAATCGCGCTTCGGAGTCTCTCACGCAGGCTGGTACAAGGTTGTCGTCTTCCATTTATGGCGCAACCGTGCACCATGTAATTATAAGAACAAAATATTTAGACTGCACTAACACGCTGCTGTAAAAGCGATTCTTCATGCGCGCGGTAAAATAACGACAGCATTCACATGGATCTGTTCCAAATTTCTAATTAGACTTCGTTGTTTATCTTCGTTAACACTGGGAATCTTTTCCACTGAAATTAGTTAATAACTTTAATATACTCTAATGCGGCTGTAATTTACTATGAGCCGTTAGCCGATCCGGTGAATGACACTTAGATAGTTTAAACACCGTTGCATATTTTCCTTACTTAGCTCGTCATAAACTAATTAGCGACATCTGATAAGCCCGAACATTTTTCTCCGGCGTCGCCCACGTTGATATATTCTACATATACGCGATATGTACATGGATGCAATTGGGTAGGTGTATATCCATCTTAATGCACACGCCTCACCCGTAGGGGGTTCTCGAAGCGCCGTGTTACGTTTCGTTGCGTCACGTGAACTGGCCCCCTGATTATAGTCGTTAATTATCGGTGGTTGCGGCTAAAGGAAATTAGAGGATTCGAGGTCGCTACTCCTCTCCTGTGGTAAGAATAAAAATAAAACCACCACTGATCTCTTACGCTTTACATAAAGAAAACGATGAACACGAACGAGTTCATATTCGCAAACGTAAGAGAAGAAGCTAGAACCACATATTTCATTTGTAATTATCATAATACCAATATTATCGACATTACAGTCAAATCACAAATGCTCGCATCTTGCATTTCTCATAGGCTTTGAAGCATTATGTGACCTTTTTTCTTAAAATTTAGTTAGAATCATAGAGCATGCGGATTACTGATAACCATCGAGATTTGCATTGCTAAAAGGAGATAAGAAGGAAACCGCAGATAGGGAGGAAGGGCGTAACATAGGAGATTCCTGCCAGTCCTTCCGCCGTTTTTCGAGACGTATACTATCTGCTACACCTGGGGCACGAATACGAATTAGGACCAAGTCGCAACAGGATCGAGTCCCGCCGATTTCGAGTATGCTGGCCCCTTAGGCAACGATAAGTTGCTGCAGTGGGTCTAGCCACTGCTCTGCCCTCTGTAATTATACCGTATACAACCGAACGTTGTCTTGCTCTTTCTTTCTGGCGTCACTTTCTCCTTCGTTTTCCACCGTTCCTCGTCTTCACTGGATGCTTCTTATTGTTGAACGCGTGTTTCGCCGACCATGGTCCTGCCGGGGGCCAAAGTTGCGTTCGAGCAGCCGTCTTCGAGACTCCGCTCTTCCGCTCCACCCTCCTCGTTTCGTTTGCTTTGTTCTACTTACTACATTGCTCTTTTATTGTTTAGTAATGATCGCTCCGTTCGGTCCGTCACTTTTTCACAGACAGTGCACGATTTACACGATTCAAGAGCGAATAAAGAGGATCGTTGCCGGCTACAAGCATCGAAATTATTTATTTACCTTATCGATGCGCGATTAATACGAATCTTCAATTAATGATCCGTTCCTGTTAAATGTATGGTTACGCATATTGTCGGACAAATATTGTCGCTACTCTGGATCTTGAGCAGACGCGTTATTTGCATCTTCGATGCCCGAAGCATCAGTTGCTTCTGTGGATATTTGTACAACGATAATTGGTTCAGGAGCAGCGATCCGTTCGCGCGATCACTTCAATATATATCTAGATACACATCTTGAACAGTGTTTCGCGGCGTGATCGTAATTTCGTATCGCGATTTAATATTCGAGAAAAAAGCAGGTCGTCTGTGGTTGGTTGCCGTCGGACGAGCCACGTTCCACGGCAAGTTTTCTTATCCCTACTTTCCACAGTATTTATCTTATAAATTACAATCTGCATGCATTACAGTTTCTTACATTTTGTTGGTCAAAAGTGATCATAACTATGCACACTTCGATAACAACAGAAAAGGAAAGAAGTTGCGAAGGAATATCGTACGCCAGGCTGATCCGTTTTACCGGTTTGCCCAAATAAAATTGTTAGTTATTGCGAATCTTTGTAATGGTCTAGGGCCCGTGGCAGCCTTGATAAATTGTAGTAATCTTAGATAAACACCATGACTCATATGACAGGACATCATCGATGAACATAACGTTGGTGCATCAGTCTTGGACGCTGAGACTGTGTTACGTACGCTATTTGCTTATAAACGTGCGTGAATATCTTCTATATAAGTGTGTAGAAATGCATCAGCGTTTGAAATGAGTCAGTGTACCACGATTTTCCAGCTATGTACGCTCACTGACTGCGAGATTTATGGTTTGTTACGTAACAACGTCTCTCTGGTAAATTTAGTTTCGTATACACGGTATATATAATCATTTCACACACTAGTGAACGCACATTATCCGAGACACTCGATAGCAGATAATGCACGCCGTATACAGAAGACAGTGATATACTGCCTGTTAACACGAATCTGAGGCCCCATTAAATAATTAAACAAGCCGAAACATATCGATTTTATATGTCTTTGTATTTTTATATATTTAATTCCAATACAAAGTAAATTTGTAATATTCTTTTAAAAAATATTCTCTTAATAGGACATTATAGTTAACGATGTATTTTATGTTTCTTCTTATTACATTACTCTTATATTTCATGCACTCGTTTCAATTAATTTATAAAGTAAATCGATTACAGCAGCGTTGCTGACACAACGAGAAACTCCAGGAATATGGTCAGCCTAATGGTGGCCATTTTTAAGTGAGAGAAAGGAATTGTGACCACCAACTTCATATAATATGCAAACAGTACGTCCATCATGACGAACAATACACGAGAAGGTTTCGATCGCCGAAGGCTTGCGTGCAAGATACCTGGCCGATCAGACGTAGAGTGTTAGAAGCAGGCGTGATACCGCTTTTTGCGGGTTAACCGACAACGATACCACGGCATGCTAACGGTCATGCGATACACTAGGTCACGCATACAAAAAAGAATTGCATACATATGCAATATTTTTGCATTCATACCCATTGTTCGATGCAACGACTTCAAAACTCCGAAGTAGATATCTCCTCTTCTGCTCGTCTATTCCTCTTGAGCTTCGTATCTGACGATAGAAACAACTGCAATTTGATAGAAAGTTCTTCTAGATTGCGGTGAACCATTGGGGTGCGATGGTAATCCACTTTACTCGTCACACCTCGTACACCATGCCAGACATTGATTTTGCATTATCGTTAACTGAACCGATTGGTTCCCTTTTCCTCCGTGTTCACGTAGATACACGAGATATCTTGATATATAGATGGTCACGTATAGATGCTTGTCCACAATGATGACGTGTTAGTGTTTGTATTTGTACGAAGGGAGCAAGCTTCGGCGCGAAAGGGTGCAACACGCAAAGTCGAGGGTGGCGGCAACCGCAATATTAGATTAATGGCGGATGTACTTCACTTTCGGTGCCATATCGTTTCCCGACGTAGATTTCGTCGGAAATTAAACTTCTCGAGTAGCATCGTCCATCAGTCATACAAATTGAAAATTGCCTTTAATTATTTAGTGTTCATATATGGCATATATGCATATATGGCACGTTTGCAATGTTATATTTTGTTATTTGTGTAAGAATTAATTCAAGAACACTCCAACACAGTTGTTTTATCTCGCATCTAAGATCACCACGATACAAGATGCAGATGCTTGGGCTAAATTTTAAGAGATCCACACTGTACCCGCGACAACGTATCGTCGCATAGCATAAAGAAACATAAATCAATGTGCAAAAAGTAAAAAGTTATAGCCACCGAGACGTCGAGGCAACGTCTTTGCTTGAACAAGCGGCAGCACCGGGATGGCCTCGAGGGCTGAACGAGGTGGAAGAGCAGAATGGGAGATCCCGAGCCTTGATCGTGATAAGATGCAGCGGCGTCGTCGGTTGACAAAGGGTCGTAGGAACGCCCCCTCAGATCCGACGTGCAACCGCTTGCGGGGGCGTACATATTAAAATTGGCCCCCCACCTCTAACCCTGTATCAACCATTCGCCGATCTTGTTTATTACTGGCACGTACAATCACGTTACCAGAAAATATGATCCCTTTTACCGAAAACTCTAACCTCTGTTGTACTCACCAGCTCGTATCTTTGTGCCGTAACTTTGTTGAACATCATTTCTTAACATCATATTCGCAAGACATACTGTCGTTCATAAAATGTGTGTACGAACTTCAATGTATACTATATTGTATTTATTTATTATGTTCGCGTATTTTGCTCCATTCCATATTTTTATACTAATGATTCCGTATTTTTATGCATTTATATATCTTTCCTATAGTAATAATAAATAATGCAACGTATATCCTATATAAATAGTTCGCAATATTATGTGTTAAACTATTTGCCACAACGTATAACCTATAATGCATTAGAAAATTTCTATTTCTTTAAAACATTCTTTAAAATAATAACATTCACTAAAATGATACTGACAACCTTTGTTGAAAACAATGATAAGTCGATAAGGAAACATGAATATAGATAAATATAAATATGAATAGCAAATAGAAATTCAAAATACCAAGAATATGTTTCTTATACATAC
Organism: Bombus impatiens; assembly: GCF_000188095.3. NCBI lineage: Eukaryota > Metazoa > Arthropoda > Insecta > Hymenoptera > Apidae > Bombus > Bombus impatiens. The sequence goes on along the minus strand of NT_176550.1, from coordinate 766,819 downwards.
ATATACATATATATATATTCTTATTCTTTATTCTTAATGCCATCCTCATTATTCAATATCATTAAAACAGTCAAGTAAATATAGACGAACATAGATGTATTGAAAAGACATAAAACAATGGAAGTTGAATTATTATCTGTTACCTTACTTGTTCTGCAAACAGCTTACCAATTTTTGCATGTGCATCGTAAATAAACACCAACTGTAACAATGCAACGCATTTGTTAATTTTATGTACATTGCTGCATTGTATCGGTACTACTGTGAAAAAATATTACATGCTTTTATTTTCTTCACTTAAAAAAATACAAGTGCGTCTTCTCATCCTCTGCCGCTGCTTTTGAATCGAACCAGGTGCTTCCTTAGCGAACAAAACTTTTCCTGCGGAGATGTTAGCGTTGCGTCCATCTTGTAGTTCGCGACCGTATCGACATAGGAATAGGCGCAAAGTGCGCCTAATGCTGCCCTCTGCGATAGACTGGTCGAAACATCGTACGCCATCTTGGATATTTAATGTCTGTTTTTACCGTGTGATTTTACAGTGTAAACGTCAAGTTTGAGTTTTGTGTTATTGTGCCTAGCGTATTTGAATATACTTATCAAAAGCACAACAATTACAATGTTCCCGCAAAGTTCACAGAGAAGGTATTGGATATTTAGCGATGAAAATGATTTAACAGCATTAAGAGAGAAAACCAATGCAGAATTTATCCAAAGGCATGGTGCGAATATGAAGGTGAGTTATGCTGCTTGCAGTGATAAGTAAACAATGAAATTTTGTATTTTAATTGCCAAAACGTTATCGTGCGTATTATAATTAAGGATAAAATTATTATTTCCAAATAAACTGGTGAAGTAGATATTTGAAGTATATTCTATTGATAATTGTAGCTAAACATGTCGATACATATGTACACTGTTTTATATGAATTTTTTATTTGTCATTTTTCAATTCGTTTTTTGGAGTATAATTTTGTATTGCATTGTGATATACACATGTTATTTCCACAAAACATAACATGGAACTTATATTTTAAAAAGCCAGAGCAGAGAGAAGAACATTTTCTATCCCACATAGAGGAACGTACATTACTTCGTTTCTATGAATTACAATTGAGAGACTTCTGCCGCCGCTTCACACCTTCAATGCCACGTGCCACTGTAGCTACTGCGTTGCATTATTTCAAACGATTTTATCTTAGAAACAGTGTTATGGATTATCATCCCAAAGAGATTTTAGTCACATGTGTTTACTTGGCTTGTAAAGTAATTATATTGTCTCCATATTGTCATTACATTTTTGCAGTTTGTCACAGTAGTTGATTTTAGGTAGAAGAATTTAATGTATCCATATGTCAGTTTGTTGCTAATATTAAAGGAGATAGAGAAAAGGCATCCGATATTATACTTAATAATGAATTGCTCCTTATGCAGCAACTAAATTATAACTTAACAGTACACAATCCATTCAGACCTGTAGAGGGATTAATGATAGATATCAAGGTACATCTTTAATACCTTTATATCAGTGTAAGTTCAATAGTTTTGATGTATTTGATAGAATTAATATATTTTTAGACGAGGTATACATCTTTGGAAAATCCAGAACGGTTGAGGCCATATATCGATGAATTTTTAGAAAGGGTATTTTTGACTGATAGTGTTTTACTATATACGCCAAGCCAAGTTGCATTGGCTGCAACATTACATGCTGCATCCAGAGCCTCTGCTAATTTAGATAATTATGTAACTGATATTTTGTTCTCTCAAGAACATTTAGTGTGTATAATAGAAGCAGTAAGAAGTAAATATATCCTCTTTGATTTATATTTCTCTGTATATCTACAATATATTTTAATTGGCATATATAATATATATTCTAGAAATAAGATCTATGGCTAAATGTGTAGAACCTCCTTCAAGAGAAGTGGTAAGAGCTTTGGAAAAGAAATTAGAAAAATGTAGAAATCAGGAAAATAATCCTGACAGTGAAATGTAAGTATATATTTATAGTCTTAAGCATAGTTTTATAGTATACTTTAAGTATAATGTAAATTATATTTGGTATCATAAGTTTCAACAAGATAAGATTTTTGTATGTACTATTACAGTTATAAGCAGAGAATGCAAGAAATGTTAGATGAGGAAGATTTACAGGACAATGAAAAATATGCTAAAATTATACAAGATCAAGCAGCTCATGATGAGAAAATCTTGGGTGTCAGCAAAGTTTTGTCTCCTTCGGCTCTATAATAAGGCAATTTCTGACATTGCATTGATACCATTTTTTATACCTTTGTCAATTGTACATAATAATGAATAATTGATTACTTTATATCAATAAGATCTAGGAAAGGGTTACAATATTTATTAATATTTCAATATATACCTTTTCGAGATAAAAATATATTTGTTAGTTTTTCATTAAAATCAGGAAATTGTTATAAAAATTATTTAATGTATATATTGCGTCTCTTTATAATAAATGCGATTAATAAACTTTTTGTTTACCTTGTTCATTTTCTATACTTCTATCGTTATTCAAATGAAATTGTTTAATTTTTTACAATTTAGATGGGGATTATGTTTTCACTATGATATATTCTTGGTACGAATTTTGGTTCCATTTTAGTATCATTATTTATTGTGATAATAAAAAAATTAACAAATATGTTAACCGTTCTTTAGAATGTTTAAAAACGCTATTAATTTTAAAATTTTCAAAAATATGTATCACATACCCAGATTTCTAACGATTCAATCCTGCACGATATTAATTATATTAATATTGCATATGAGCTTTACCAACTAATTTAATGTAACGTGAACACGGAATATTTTCGTATTTAAGAATCTTGATGCCTAAAGTCTAATCTTTGGCTTAAATGATATGTCGGATTACTTGTTGGGATGTTTTGGAAAATCGTTGTCTGTTGACCCATTGTTAAATTACTTGGCAATGGTTGAACAATAGGCAAGGCAGATGGTAAAGGAACTGTCGCTAAATGTTGTGGAAAAATCGGTGCTCCTGGTTGCAGTTGCGCTGGATAATTAAAAAACCTGAAAAAGCTTTTCCTTTATAAAAAGTCACATTTTCATTGAATATCGATACTCACCAAAGACGATCCTCGACGAAAATTGGTCGAGGTGCAGGAATACCTAAACTGGAGTAATATTGTTGCGCCAGCAGTTCCACGTCGTTTGTGTACTTCCTTTTCCACTTTGTACGTCTATTTTGAAACCAAATTTTAATCTGTAAATATAAGAAACGACACAAAAATTCATTAACAAATACGAGTATTAGAAAATGTTATTCGTTTATAGTAGTATGTTCAATAAAGAATTGAAGTGATCTAGGTGAAGGAAACATTGATTCGATAAGACATTAAGTGAATAACATAAGCTACGAAGTATAATATGTTAAGATCAAAGAAATTCAGAGTTTCTCGTAACCAAAATCAAAAAATATTTGCCCCGGGTGAGGATCGAACTCACGACCTTAAGATTATGAGACTTACGCGCTGCCTACTGCGCTACCGAGGCATTCGAGAAGCTTTTCGCCACCACATTTGAAATTGCAAACCTCGCAAGCTTGAGCTTTTCAAATATATTTATGCAAAAAAAAAAGTTTTTGTGTTCTATGCTAAATAATTGCGAAAATACAACAATCTTTAAGGGATATTATGAATTTAAGGAAACATACAAACTGAAGCTCCTGTGTGGAGAAGTATCAGGAGAAGTCAAGCCTGACCATGAGAAAAAGATGAAACATGTGAGGCAGCGCGGGAAAAAATGATGTCACCATCTTGGACACGATTCCTACAGAATTTTCTGAAGGGGAATGCCTAAACCGGATTCAGAACGTTCAAAGCGGTAATATATCCTAATTAAAAAATCGACGCCTCTTCGGTCCGTCGCTTCGAAGCATCCGTTGTCCCGAGATTCTTAGTTCTTGTGGCATGCTGGAAACGTACACACGAATCGGAGGAGCAGTAGAGCAAGAAGAAGGGGACTCCCGGAGCTGGCTCGTTAACTACGAGAAATATTGTGACAGTTATGTCTGCGCCACGACACGTCTCCTTCTTCCCTCTGATCCGTCGTCTGATCATCCTTGCCTTTTGCTGTGATCACAAAGATAATTATCTGCCTCGTTCGCGGTACCCCGCGATATTTCTACCGCTTTGGCAATTATTACAGTTCGCGACATTACTGGTCTGGACGATTGCAACTCGACCGAACAGAAAATATCCAGGGTATTGTCATAAATTAATTAGTTTAAAGCGATGCAACAGCAAGCCATGTTGCATCCTATAAAGTAAATGGAAGAATTATGTAACTGTCGCAATCCATTTCTACAACTTTGTGTAGGATTACGTAGCTAAATCTTCGTTGAAAGCTGAGCACTTCGGATCGGGAGGATAATATTAGAAACCGAATTGCGTAGAAAAGTGAGCAATACAGAGGGTTGCTTAAATGTGGCGCCTATAGTAGGTAAAAAGAATCGAATTTCTAGGTAGAATACAATTTCTACGCAACACGATGATTAATTAAAGATTTCCGCGAAAGAAAGGGGCGATCGTTTTGCGTTCTCGTCTCCTCCGTGCGAGAAGAAAGGGCGTATAAGTGCTAATTGGTCCTACAGGGCGATCTTCCCCCATGGCGCCACAATCTGGCGCCTATACATATGGCGACCTTTAGAGCCATAATTCAATGCCCGGTTGAATTTGAGAAACTCAGGATACATGGAACTTAAACTATTTCAGGTGCCCTTAGGCTACGGAAGTCTCAGACATTATCGCAATTTATTGTGTGGTGTGCATCTTGTTCGAAGCAACTTCAGCGAAATGTGTTTCCCTTTAATCACAGGGAAATCTTATTTAGTAGCTCCAGTTCTTCTCATTATTATGAAATATAATGTGGTAATTTTTCTTCTCCGCATGAAACCGTTAGGTAGATCAGTTTCCGTTCCGGAAATCTTTGGAATGAATAGCGACATAAATTATGTAACACGTACCTGAGTTTCAGTCAGTTTCAGACTTTTGCTGAGCTGTAGTCTTTTCGCCACACTTAGGTATTTGTTCCTCTCGAATTCTGCTTCTAATGACTTAATTTGCGCCGCGGTGAATGCCGTACGAGGCCTCTTCTTTCTTTCGTCATCGCTAATAGCGCTGTCACTTTTTTCTTGAATGTCTCTATCTACACCTGTTGTAGAGTTGGCACTGCTACTGCTGGTACACGCCTCTGGTAACATCGTGGAAAGGATTATATTATTTCTATATGTATTGTGAAGTACATCGGGCGAGAAATGATAATTAAGCCACGTTTCCTTATCGTGTAATTATCGAATAATTGCGCGACGCTGGTCATGTTACTTCAGCAGAATGAAAACGCGTCGTAATTAAATGAGCTCTAATAACACGTGGCTCATGCGAGATTAAATAGCAGACAACTACGAATTATAAACTATAACATCGTATTCGATGTTTGATCAGGAATAAACGGGACTAGATTTAAACAACTGGTGCGATGACAAAGGCCTATCATTAATTGTAAAGCGGTGGTTTATGTGCCGTGACGCGACCTGTTCTCATTTTAATTGCTTTTAAATGAGATCGGTACCATAGACGATACAAAACGCCGTCTCTTTTTAACTTAACCAGACCCAATTACCCCTTTAAGATTTCTTTCCTCATCAATCTCGTTACTTTTTTCCCCCCGTCGAACTTGTTTATATTTATATTTATCCCGGGCTTACAAGCCGCTGGTACAAGACGTCGCGCCTCGCCCATGAGGAATGTCTTTGGGGTCTCTTTTAGTCGACTGGTAACAGGATCGCGTTCTAAGTAGCGGGGATCATCTTCTAATTATCTGCCCATTCGTCATCCGACGAAAAACCCTGGCAGCAAGACGCTCCATCGTTGAATATATGTATATACGTCTGTTACTTCAAAAAAGAAAAGTGTAACTCGCGACACAGCGATACCATTCGTGTCATAGCGTACGCATACTGTACCCTATTTTATCACCTTTAGAAATAATACATTATATATATATATATATATATATATATATATATATATATATATATATATATATATATATATATATATATATATATATATATATATATATATATATATATATATATATATATATATATATATATATATATATATATATATATATATATATATATATATATATATATATATATATATATATATATATATATATATATATATATATATATATATATATATATATATATATATATATATATATATATATATATATATATATATATATATATATATATATATATATATATATATATATATATATATATATATATATATATATATATATATATATATATATATATATATATATATATATATATATATATATATATATATATATATATATATATATATATATATATATATATATATATATATATATATATATATATATATATATATATATATATATATATATATATATATATATATATATATATATATATATATATATATATATATATATATATATATATATATATGTATAGTGAAAATTAATACAAAATCCCTTAAATCCCTTAAATCCCTTAAATCCCTTGAATAACAGGATCAAATTGCTCGGTTGTTCGTGTCGTTAGAATATAATTAGCATCTCATCTGTATTGAATGTCTTGGAACAAGCACGTTGAAGAGATTAGACCTCATCTATCACTGTATCAAACGTGAAGAGAACCTGTTATTTTGGCATCGATAAATCGATGACAAAAGCTTCCTCCTTTGCAAGAAGAATGGATCGGCTCGAGCAACCCTTGCAGTCAGAGGTGCAATAAATATCTCGAAAAAAGTATTTGCGGCGTGGTTACCGGGACCGCAGAGTGTCGTTTACCGGCTACTAATTGTCAGATGGCGACGTAATTGTCGCGTTTCTCGCGCGTTTTTCGAGACTTCTCTTCTCTCCCGTACTACGGAGTCGTCGGCTAAAACCGTACCGCCTCTAATTCACTCGACGTGAACCACGTCGTACGACGTGCATGCTTGTGCACGTGTAAATTAAGGAAAGATTCCAACTCGAGTGCTGGGAAACAGTATGCGCAGATAATAATATCAAAGGCTACAAGTAGCACGTGTTTACATTTTAGATTTGAACGGCTATATCTGTTGTATTAGCACGATGCCTGTGGACATTGCAGTTAATAAAGAGTTAAATCCGTCTTACTCTTCTCTTTACAGAATTACCTATAGGAAAGTTTTTGTAATTTTTTCTAACGAAACGTTTCGGGAATTTTTTTTCTAACGGAGGTTTCACACCTTTCGTTGAAAGAAAAGCTAACATTCTTTTTCGGAAAAGATCTGAACAAGCGGAAGAGAAAAATATTTTCGGAGGGTGTTCGCGCGGCTCATTTGTCGTCGACTTTCTGACTCGGTTGCATTGACGAACGAGCTCCACGAAGAAGAAGAAGAAGAAGAAGAAGAAGAAGAGGGAAGAAAGGGTTGGCGTGGAAGGCTACGGTGCAAAAAGGAGCTTAAAACGTGAAGAAGCGTGCGGTGGAAGCCGACGAGGAGCACAGCGAGCCGAAATAGAACACCACGCCCTCTAGTTTACCTAATTGCTGCGAGCTGCGGTGAACTTGTCTCCTAATTATTCTGTGATGAATGGTGAGAGCACGAGTAGAAATGTGCGATAAAACGTGGCTAATTTTCATTCGTTCGGCGTTGCACGATTTCACACTCGTGGCCAACTACCAGGATAATTAATCCACACGCGTAAGTCATACCCATTGGACGCTTCAGAATAGACAGATGGCTAGATCTTTTGTCATGATCTAAACCATCGTTCACTTAGATTAATATCGTAGACTGCAGAGATTTCAACGAAAGATGTCTCGTTTTACTCTTCAAGGAATTGAAAATGATTTTGAGTCTCGAATTAGACCATTATACGTTTGGTATTCAACGATGGTGATATCCCTACTATAATTACTATATCTGATAGACAGTTGCAAGATATATTATGCGTTGAAGAAACGACCAAATAAATCGTTTATTAAAAATCATAAAAGTGAGCCGGTAAAAAAGGAAAATATCTTTTGGACGACTTTACTCGTTCGCGAGGCAGCTTTTGCAAAGATTTACGCGTCGCGTTGACGGCTTTGTAGTTGGACGCGACGTCCCACATATCTCAGTTGAAAAGCACGGCGCAAACGAGAATTGTCCTTTCCTTAGATCTCGGATTTATCGCGGTGACCATTACGTTGTGTAAATCACACAAGACAAGGGCCCTTGGTAGAAATTAGTCGTCGAGAATCTAAAACACTCTTGGTAAAATGGAATTGAGCTGAGCCAACTATCGATGCTTCTTCGTACATTATGGCGTGGACATATAATAACACCAGTCCAGTAAATGGATATTCTGTATGAACTGAATCTATGACTCTAAGGAATTAATTCGCTATAACGATCGTAATACGGTTGTAACTAAAAGATGCATCGAGAGATTAAGATACGTAAAGAATTTCTTATTAACGCTGGAAATGGAAACCAAATAGGATCAACCCATGAGATATCGCCGAATGTTATCCGTTCATGGTGTATTTCTTTCTTTTTTTTTTTTTTTTGTACATTCTGTACGGTAGGGATACGAAGACACATTTTGCCGCATTTCCATGGCAGAATTAGCAGGAGACAGATAAATAGTGAACGAAGAGCAGGAACATTGAGTGGGCGTGGACCCTGCAGGAAGTAATGGATCAAACTCACAGTCGTCCGCGCAAACTTACGAATTTGTTACCACGTGAAGGAAGCATGTGGATTCTGTAACAATTACTCCCTTTCACGTTGGTAACAATATCCGAATTAAGTGGAAACAATTACCCATTACTACGCAACGTGTAATAACTGTAAAGTTGGGATACAAAGTAATTTTAGAGTTGCGCGCTGACATCGGAATGTTTGCGTCAACGTATATTACGGATTTTACGACATGTTTTACTGATTACATACTTAGAGTTTTAATGAGGAATCTCTAGGTAATGAGAAGCAATTAAAACTTAAAACGATGGCAGCGCAACGAATGATTAAGACTTTAAAAGAATCATCGTGTGTTTTCGAATGATCGGCACGGTATTATTTTAATACCGACTTCTTTATTGTACTATTGAGATATCTTAGTTGGTCGTGCAATTTAAGGAAATATAAATACCACAACAGATACGATAAGATGTTTTAAATAATAGACTTTCAACTGAAATAACTCGATAGTTTGCCGTTTGTTGAATTAAGACATTTTCCGAGCTTTTACCTCTGTGTTTTCATAAAATATATAACCAATATATATCTTTATATATATACCTATATATGTGCCTTTATTAACCAAGTAATTTGACAAAGCAAATACAAGTGTGCAACACCTGTATAATTTGTTGAGTTACGCCGTATAATCTTGCAAAACAGTGTCTACCATTAAATCGAGTATCGCAAACGCGATTTTATAATGATTTCATTTGGATACGTTTAACTGATAAATGTTTGTGGAAACATTTAATTTTATCGCATATGTTAAAATCGACGTTCTTCTTTGTTTCAGTAGAATCGCTCTAATGCATTTCAATTAATTTTCATTGCAAATCAATTGTAATGCGGGCATAAAATTTTCAATTCACCTTACCATAACACATTTCTGGTTCAGGGGTCGAGCAAACCAGATCCACATCGTTAAATTCGATTTCTTCTGCCATGGACATGGAGGAATCTGGCGCTATCAATTTCCGTTCCTCCGAATCATTTGCTATTTAAATGAATTTCATTTTTTTTTTTAATTTGCTTCATTAATCTTCGTAGAATGAAACGGAAATTTTGGGCGAACTTACATTCGTGACCTTGCAAATACGTTTCGGTCTGAATTGATACGCGAGTTTCCTCTTCGACAGGTTTCTTACTTGGCGCTAAAAGACTTTCGATACTGAACGAGCATACTTTCGGACTTTCATTCAATTCCATCGATTCTCTATTGGTTTCTGATGTTTTCGCGTGTTCTTCCGACATTCTAAATTTCGATCGTTCTCAAATGCCTGACGCTATCATTTAGATCTCCGTTCGATGTTCCGATTGATTAGATATCCACTTCAAAGTATTTCAAAGATACGTATCTAGTGCTTTTTTAAGAACCGATCCTTTAAAAATCACTGCACATGTCTTCACTATGCTTATCACCATCGCATCACAATCACTACCTGTTCGTACAATGCTTCTCAAATTTGATTCGTCGGTAATTAACGAAACATTTTTGATTTTATTCTATGAAAGACAGAATGATGTGACTAATGAAGTTGCAAGTACGAGATCGATTCAGATCATTCATAGATATCCGTGATCCGTTCGCGGGATTAGAGTCGAAACCAGCGACTGATTGTCGGGGTTGCTCGCGATGTCCAACAATATTTTTTTTGGCAACCAAGTCAAATTCTTCGTTCTTCGAGGCGGCGACGAAAAGCCACGTGCTCATGACGTCATTGTATGTTCAACCAATCCTATGTAAGTTTGGGCGGTTCTTGGCAAGCACGTGCGTTTCTGAAAGGAGCCCCTAATGATCTCGTACAGCGAGACGGTAGCAGTCACTAAACGGTGGTAATGAGGTACCCATAAATTTCTGTCACCGCCATGAAACGCTGTTTAATAACTGTCTTGACAGAAAGCGAACGCAATATGATATCAATTTTCAATCTGTTGCATCTGCATCGAATATGAATTTAGAAATACCCTGATTATGTCAAACGTCATTTCAATTTCGAAAATACGAACGATTAATTTCTTTTTAATATTCTAATAATTCGATGACTGTATGATGAGTCATATTCAAACAAGAAAAACAGAGGAATTGTAGATAGTAGATGCAAAATATGTGTAATACGTGTGTATAGTTGCAAATTTGCATATAATGACCGGGATGATAAATTGAACGTCTTAAATGTATTATTAGATCTGTATTACGATTCTATAGAAATCTGAATTCCCGTAATTCGAAATAAGCGATAAGTTTGTCATCTATCTATATGGTAAGGTCAGCGTACATTCGCTCATACATTTAATGAGATTATTAGACGCACAATTGTTTATATTAACAGAACGATGATAGGGATGATAGAATGATACAAAAAGTGTTGACAGATGCGAAATTTGGCTACGTTTATGCGAACCAACGAAATACACTGCAGAAATTTGTTTCGCACTTCAGCTAGCCAAATTGTGATTCTTCTGAATAAATCAGAACCAGATGATATTGGCTTAGAGTTAGTTCTGATTCAAATTTATTTATATCCATCGCGTTTGATTTATATTAATTTTCTTACGTTTTGATTCGGTGCAAAAATAAAAAAGAAAGAACGGTATAAAACAACTTCGAATTTTATATCTTCAAGTATGAGGAATACATTGTAATCGAACATAGTAGACAGTAAAAGGAAATAACTAGTAGGTGTGTCCGTAAGATCACATTACTTAAACGACACTCCTCTCGCATGTTCTGCAATATGTTACGTTGCCAGAAAGCTGACACCTTTGAAGAAACAAGTCAGCCAAAATGTTTGTTAATTTTACGCTTAATTGGTGCCACAATCGATAGCATCAAGGTAGTAAGGGTGTAAATTATCGATTCCTTCGAACGTGTCAACCGCAAAATAAAACGGTCGAGACACTTCTCTGGCATTTGTCTTCCATCGTTTCCTTGAACATATTTTTGGAATCATATTTCGTCAGACGAAAAATCACACGTCATGATTCCATGTTCTCACCGTTGTAATAAACTGTCGTGTATCATCTTACCAACTACTTGGCGCCATTAATTACACGCCGCACAGAACCGAAAAGCAATGAACTTAAGATGTTTCTGACAGAGTGTAACAACAGGAAAACTCAGGATTTGTGTAAATTTTATATATATATTTTTATTATTTATATAATAACAGAATAAAAGCTTTCTATATAATCGATACATTTTGCTTTTATCGTAAAATAAAACGTAACGTGATCACTATTCTTAGTACAATTCTTGTTACTCGAAAATATATCGTAACTTTGATTAATGTGATAGAACAAAATAATTTTTATTTTAAGAGGAAATCTCAAAGCATGTATAATATAACTTAAAACCCATAATAAGTTCAATACTCGTACTACGAATATAAGGATGTATATTCCATATCCTTTTCAGGATGTATGCTTATCTGTCATATAGTAGTTGGAAAACTGCGTTTGGTCCTTATATCATTTGCAACTTATTAAAGTATATTATCGATTTAATATTTAATAAGGTGATAAGTAAACTTTCCTGTTTAAATAAAATGATTCGTACCTAACGTGTTATCGTAATTGATAATTGATATCGTGATTGTAACGTAACACTTAATTGCAGTGCGACAGAACAGAAAGATATAAAAGTTTAATAAAATATACTTTTTATCGAAGATATCGTTTCTGTTGCATATCTAAAATTCTGATTAGTGAAACAAAGTAAAGCTCATTAGAACTTTATTGATTTATAATAATCTACATTTGTTGCGTTGAATTACCATTCCATGTATTATTCTCATCATTATCATCCCCACCTGATTGTAGTCTATGTACATTTCCTTCAGTTTTGATGGTTGTACTTCCTTGATTACCCAAATATCTTCTAACCAAACTAAATGTCATAAATCGTTATCGCCTATGTCCGTATTTCACTTACATAAATATCCTCATAAACATGAAACCTACCCTGATGAACTGGCAACATTCTGAAGATTTTTAACTGTACCAGCTGCTTTGTCTTCTGAATCGTTATTTTCAGTAGAGTTATTTGGTTTTTTCGGTGTTTTATTGCGTGTACCTCCGGTAAAATATCCTATCACGTAATAGTACACAGCTGTGAAAATTGAAAAAGTGGACCAAACGAACCGTGGTAAAATACCAACATCTTGTGTAGATGTCACAGTTGTTGTAACGGTCGACTGAAATAATAAATCGACGATAATAAAGCATCTCGCGAATACGATGAAGAATGTGAATATTTTATCGAAGTATAAACTGAAATTACGTTTTTCAAAGGCAGGATTAGGATAACTGCTGTAGGAACCAGTTCCAATTCTAAAAGAGTTTTATCATCATCTTCATGCATTAATTCCCGTCTTGGAAAGGAGGTAGACATCGCAAATTGACGGAATGGTAAATTAATATTCTGAACAACGTAAGTACGCAAATCACGCAAAGTACTTGATGGTTCAAACTGCGCGATATAAGGATTGCCAGATGGCAATCGGAATTGTATTCTACTGACAGTTGCCGTAGATATCGATGGTTCAGATGGTTCTGAGTTATTACTTTGTTGTTGACTTTGTTGCTGTCCTTGTTGTTGTCCTTGTTGCTACATTTGACAAGGATACATTTTTTCTATATATAAAAAAATTAATTTTATGAGCTTTTTTCGAAAAAGAACATACAAACCTGCTGCATTGCTAATTCTTTTTGTTTTCTCTCTAATTTATCCTGAGCAATTTGTTGTAAAACTTTCTCCCGAGCTGCTGCATCAGCAGCTCTCTCTTTCATTCTCTCTTCGTAAGCTTGTTTCATTTCTAGATCCTGCTGTTTTTGCCGCATTTTTTGTATGTCACGACCGATTTTACGACGTTCTATTTCACTTTGTCTATTTTTCATTTCCTCCTCTTCGATACGCTGTTTTCTTTGTAATTCTATTAGCTGTTGTGCTTTTTTTAGTTTTTCCTAAAGATACACAATATTTTAATTTTTTTTTATCATAATGCTTTAAATAAAAAATTTTTATGTAACCATACTTCTGGTGTTAGTTCTTTAGTAGGTGTCTCCTTTGTTTCATTGACTGGTTCTGATGGTTCGCTAGTTTTTAAGCTTGTGGATGGTTCTTCCTTAATATCGTTCTTAATTACATTATTATCCTTATCCTCTGATGTAGCTTGAGTTAATGGTGCTTCTCTGCTTGATTTTGGTATGTTATCATTATTTTTATCTACGTCAATTTTCATATTAGCATCAGTAGCACAACTGGCCACAGTAGCTTTTTGTTCTGCATCTATCAGATTGACAGATGCATTTTTATTTTTTCCTACTTTTGTTAAAACTAAGTCAATTTTAGTAGCTAAATCAGCTGCTGTTGTGGTGCCAGCAATAATTTCCAAAGGTGCACCATTTTCACCAATGAAGAATAGGGATGGTACAGGTACCAGTTGATCTGTTGAAAAATACTTAGGAAAATACAGAATTTTGTTGAAATTTGAACTTGAGTTATTTTATCAAAGGATACAAATCTGAGCAAAGAATCTGTAGGTTTCAGATCCACTTTCCAATCGAATTGCTACAAAATCTTCCTGTTCCAAGCGGCAAGAAACTTCTGTAGCATTGATTGCTTCAGCGACTTGTGCAGATGTGTCATCTTTACCTGTAAATAGATGACAAGGCTATTTGTCATATAACATTCATGATACAAACAAAACATAATTATTATAATAGGATTTGAAAATAAAAGGTAATCTGTAAGTATGTTACTAATTAAATGAAATGAAAAACAATTTAGGCGAAAAACAAGTAATAACAGATTAAATAATGCCTTAACCTAACATTACAAATATATACCTTCAATGAAAACGACAAAAATTGCTTTCCTTGATTTTGATGTTGCCACTGCTTCATTGATGCTACCTTTAAACCACTTCATGTTTTCTGCTTAAGTTCAGGATATTCGTGTTCTATTGTGCTATCAGTTGATAATGACGTAATGAAAAAGTGAGTTCAATCACTAGAAATTTTCTGTAGAACTTGACGTTTCAAAATCTACGTAAGGTTTGGTTAGGTAACTATTGAATTGTATTAATGAATTGGTCCATTGTATTGAGCATAATCGTCCGTTTGTCTTTACATTAATTCAGTAAGGTATATATAAATAGCTGTAACCATAATATTGTGTGAATTTGCAAAAATAAGCCTTGTGAAATGCAAGTCAGTGTCACGTAACGCTATTGTAGACAAGTTATTCGCAAATTGAAGGTAAGCTTATTGTTAAATCGATGAAAATACTGTTGATTGTAACACAGCCTTTAAGTTTAGAGGTTAAACAAGAACCAGTGGACATGAACCATTGTAGTGTGACCAGTGTATAAATAAGGATGCGAGTTAATGAGTGAAAAAGATATAAAATTTATGTATGAACCATTTTGTTGCCTTTGTCTCGAGAATAATACAATTAAGTAATGGCTCATTTCATGAAGAAAGGTAAGTATTGATGCCATTTTTTCCTTATTATGGTTAAGATGAATGTGGAAACTGGAAGCGGTACGGGTTATTTTGTTGGCCACACTGCTTGTATCGCCATGTTTCTTACTTTCCGTTTGTTTGCCAGAAGGAATAGTGGAATAAAATGTGGTAATGGCGAGTGCGTCTGTTCCGCATATTTGATGTTGTGATAAAGTTGGGCGTACGCGTCCGCCTTATCAGTCGTGACAATTTTTTTTCTTTCGAGTATGTCTACTTAATTTACGTGTATATACGTAGGTTTTAAAGAAATATAACCGGCAATAAAAAGAATAAAGTGTCCAGTGTGTGATGTCGGTGATTCATTATCGGAATATGGAAGTACACGACAGATAATAGAAGATAATCATATTATACGAAATAAAGTTTATAATTTTATATATTTTACAACACGTGCACTTCATCCATCATATTCGACTTCCAAACCCTCAAAGAGAATTTTAAGTACACTATTGTATTAGAAATAATCAATACGTGCCCGTAAACGTATAACAAGATAATATGAAATCGGAACGAGCATGAAGGTAACTGTGTGTTTCGACAACGTTAGAGTGGTGGTTCCTTGTGGAGATGGAACCCTACTGGTTAAAGATTTAATGCATGAGGCTACTTTAAGATATAAAAAGGCAACTGGAAAAAATGATAGTGCATTAACTATAAATAGTTTGTCCTCCTTAACTGGAGGTGGTCTCCTGGATCCAGATGATAGGTTATGTGATGTAGCTGATGACAGAGAACAGATTGTTGCTCATTTTGTTAATCCTGATGTTACACATGCTGGTGGTGATGGGGCAAGTTCAGTTGGCACGAATAGCCCAGACTTTTTTCATCCAGATAGTAAAGAACCACCTTATACAATTGATGCACATTCCTCCATTTCTGTAAGCGGTATTAAAAGGGAAAGCACCAAAAGATTGTCAATGCATGCATTGTCAACCAGAGAACCTTGTTTAACCACATATTCTGCTCAGTCCCTTCCCAGAGAATCTCGGCGTAGAGAACCACTGGGACAAGATGCCAAAGTGTCATTTAAGTATGCAAATGCTAATATAGAACCAGGAGATCAAGGAGAAATTAGAGAAATTGTGATAAAGAATGAAGCAGGACCACTGGGGCTTCATGTGGTGCCATGTTATGATTTATTGGGTAATGATCAAGGACTTAGAGTCGAAGGTATTGAGCCTAATGGCAGAATTGCTAGAGATGGGCAAATTGACCTGCATGATAAGATCATTAAAATAAATGGACACAATCTATTGCATATACCATTTTTTAAAGTGCAAGAGATCTTTCGTACCTGTATGACAGAACCATGTTTGCAAATTTCCATAGTAAAACATAAGAAGCCGCAAGAAAAATCATTGCATAAAAATCATGGCAATACTAGTGGAGGGTCAGAAAAGGAAATTGATGATAATGTTAAAAGACTTCAATGCAGTAATTACAATTTGCTACAGACAGCTAACACCCGTAAGATTGGACGTATGATAGAGATAGAATTAACAAAAGGCAGCAATGGTCTTGGATTTAGTGTCACAACACGCGATAATCCTGCAGGAGGTCATTGTCCGATATATATTAAAAATATATTACCAAAAGGTGCTGCAGTTGAAGATGGCAGATTAAGATCTGGGGATAGGCTGTTGGAAGTAAATAATAAAGAAATGACTGGTAAAAGTCAAGCAGAAGTGGTTTCACTTCTCAGAAGTATTCTACCTGGTGGGAAGGTAAGGATGGTAGTATCGCGCCAGGAAGAAATCTCCTCTAGTATTCCAGACTCTCATTCTCATGGTACTTCCACGAGTCAAGCCTTAGAAGCTACAGATAATTCAAAATATTGGAATGCATTGAATACATCGCCGAAGAAAAAGAATACAGAAGTGCAAGATAAACTTAATACCCATAACTATGATAAGTGCACTTTTAAACCAGTGAAGTCTACAGAAGATATTGTTTTATCACCACGTAAAAATCGCATGATTTTAACTTTAGACATACCAGTACACGATTCAGAGAAAGCAGGATTAGGTGTTAGTGTTAAGGGAAAAACTACTAACACAGATGAAAACACTAACATGGATCTAGGAATTTTTATTAAAAGTGTCCTTCATGGGGGTGCAGCCTCAAGGGATGGGAGATTGAGGACCAATGATCAATTGCTCAATGTTAATGGGGTGTCATTACTAGGATTATCAAATTCAGATGCAATGGAGACATTGAGAAGAGCGATGCTCAATACAAACAGTTCTGTAACTGGGGTGATCACTCTTACAATAGCCAGGAGGATATCTTCGTACGATGGAAATGATAAAAATTTATCAGAGAATTTGTCTTCTCATTGTAAACTGGAATCAGCTAATAGTATATATATTTCTGATTCTACGAAAGGCAATGAAGGCAGAGTAAAAGAAAAAAATAATTTGAATTCCCAGTCAGACATCTTGGACAACGGCGGATTATTGTCTTGTGTGACCGCCTCTCCATGGAATCCAGTTATCGATAGATTAACAGAACAATATAATAAGAATAGTTTAAGGAACGAAAGTTACTGCATCGCTACCAATAAAACGTGGATAGAATCTGCTAGTAACGTGAAGAAGATTACGATAGGACAGCGCGACGATCGCGCGGAACCAGTATTGCTAGAAGACTCCAATGATCCACAGTGCAATGAAGCTAAACGAAACACAGATGATAAAGATAGTCAGTATTCCGGAGACCCAACTTACGATAGTCAATTATCCTTGGAAGAATTTAATTCCTCTTCCAATAAGTTTTCGCGCGACGCTTTAGGTAGACAGAGTATGTCGGAGAAGCGACACGCCGCCTTAGATGCCAAGAACACAGATACTTATAAGAGAAATAAAAAATTACGGGAAGGACGCGAAAATAAGAATCAGGAACAGACCAATCAGAAACATTCGAATCAATCGGTTGAGTCAGAGGATCCAACTAAACGAGGGTGTAAATCGGACATTTACGATAAGAATAAAAATAAAGGCACTACTGACGGTAGAACGGCCAGTGAGAGTAGTATGAAACGATACGAAAAGTCCGTAGATCCTGCTCAGTCAGAATACGTATATACTATACCTGGATGTAATAATAAATATACATCACCGAGGAAACATTGGCTTGTTGACGATGTACATGGCGAGATAAGGAGTAGCAATAATTTTAAAGACGATCGCAAGGGTTTTCCAAATAGTCGGGGGGATGTGAAACAAGCATCTCTCAATTCAGCTTTAGATGATCGATATAAGCGTTTGCGAAAGAAAGGTGGCATACGTTCGATGCTTCGATTAGGGAAGAATAGGAAATCGCTCAATTTCGGTGATAGTATAGAAGCTCGTCACGAATCCAGTAATTATTGCAGTGGAACGATTAATTATATCGCATAATATACAAAAGGGAATTTATAACGTAGATACGGAATTCAAGATATACATAAACATACTTGTGCATAACACCTAGAAAACACATATTATACACGAAATATACACATCTTAACACTCTCATTGCACGTGCGCTCGTACATGTACTTACACACATATATATTATGTACTTAAATATGTATGATTTGTTCCAAAGTGCCTTATATCATTGCAAAACAAAAAAATTTATTCTGTATATATACTTATATAATTTTTGTATTTGTCTTTAATTCGTACCGATCATGTATCTATTTTTAAAATAAAACTATGCACGTAATATAAGCAATGTGTAAGTTGAATAACCGATAATTTAACGAAACGGGAACTATTATTGATATTCATTAGACTCTTAAAATGTATTTGATTATAAATTTTATAACGCTAAAATTTTCTTGCAAATTTTAATTTATATCCAAGAGAAGCAATGTTCGATACAAACAGCATGTTGCCAAACCTGGGTGAGTTACGGTATGGTACATTAATTAAATAGATGGCAAAGAAATTTATCTTCATTACAAGTACAATATATGTTTCTTCTGTTCTAGCACTTCAGTTAACTCCGAATCAATTACTGTACCAGCAGAAGCGTTACAGGGGAAAGATAAACATTAAAAAGCCGAAAATATATTTTAAGAAAAGAGTATTGAACGATCTTTTAACGCCGTTCTTTGTCAATCCCAACAAAGGTAAAACTCTGGAACAATTTTGTATAGAGTCACAAGAGGTACAAGCCGAGAAACAGTTGGGCCCTTACGATCAAATAATAGCGAGGGAAGTTCGTAATTGGTTTGACAATTCTAAAATGATTGGTTGCTTGCACGTAAACAGTATGAAGCAGCTGGATGTATTCGACGTTCAAGTTGCACTTTTCAGGGAAAATATGCACTACAAGTATTATGGGCCTCATATTATAAACCATGTCATTAAGAATTCACATTACAATGCTCTTGCCCCGTTAGTTAGCAAGTATACTTCTTTTGTGTTCAGTCCTGAAATAAACACGATTACTTTACAAAAGATTATCAAGAAAAGCAAGAAAATGTTTATAATGGGTACGTAATATGGAAATATGATTGCAGAGTGATTTTATTAGTCAGTTGATATTTTTGCAGGGGGAGTATTGGAAGGACAAATCTTGAACTATGATGATTTTCTGAAATATGGAGAAATGGATATTATAACGGCGCAGCTGGGTTTGGTTCAAACATTACAGAATGCAGGAGGCCTTAACCTGAATCGACAACTCACACATCATCAGACGACGCTTGTAACACGATTGGAACAGATCGGTACAAATGAGACAACCTCCAACGATAAGAAATGAACAATCGGTGCCTGTATAATTGCAAAGCTACCTGTATCTATAATTTATTATATGTTTATGATGCACACGAAGCATTAAGTAAAGTACAAGTTATTCTCCCGTGCCCTTTATCACTACAAAAAATAAGAAAGATTGTTGGAAACTGAGGTGTCTACCTCTTTATTACTTCTTATTACTTCCAGTTCCATGAAGGACGGTTCCGCGATAAGGTTAATCGTTGAGCAAGCAGCGTGTGTGTGACATATACGCATGTAACTTATCAGTACCAGATTTATCGGTTATCAAACTCGTTATTAAATACATATCAACCCATTTGACTAGTGGTTTGCTCCGATACAATAACTTCGACAATAGTATAAAAATATTTTGGTTAATGGTGCACTGCAGTCCCTTTGTTTCATTATATGCACCGTTCTTTGTACGTCGTTGCGGTAATTGTATCTTCTGATGGTTCTCAGTGACAGTAATTGCAACGAGGATGACACTTGACTCCATTTTCTCCGCATCTACAGCCTCCGGACGTGTCTCCCTTTCCCTGCGAATCGCCCAAAATACGATCAATATTTAAACAAAACAATCGAGTCGCAACTGCATATATTAATATTTCAATATCGAATGATGATATTGTCACGTATCGACTACTCACTCCTGGACCCCAACGCGGGCCTCTTGTTACCCAGCATATCTCGGTCTTGCACATTGAGCAGCGTAACCAATCGCAACCCCATTTCTTCATCAGAACAACCGCACACGTGGGACACGCGAGTGCTTCACCTCTGTCCACCATTTCCTCGAGCATCTCCGCAGTTCTTCGCGATTCTTGATCCGTTTCTTTTGATAATCTTAGTTCTTGCTGATACTGCTTGCAGTTTTTACCAGTATGAATGGCCTATGGAGAAAAGATTTCTTTCTAATTTGTTTTAATGCAATATAGTATTTGAATTCCACTTTTCATGAACGAAGTATAATTATTAAGTTTTATTTTCCGACCTGACATGTGAGACAATTGTTTGCGCCGCATACAGGGCACAGGAAGTTGTTCACATCGTCGTCGTAGATGCACCAACCAGGACAGTCAGGAGTTTTACAGTGGAACGCGTTGTTTCCAGCATTATTCTCCGCTTGAGCGATTGATTTGGCTAAATGTTGCTGATAGATTTCTGGTTCAACGAGCTAAATAATCGTATCGTATTAAATTTTTTCTAAGCACTTATTTTTACCAAAATTTGAATGGTTAACTTACTGCTTTAATTTCACGTTCTTGGAGAGTAGACTCACAGGTGTATTGTGAGTCTCTGTAAGGACATTTCACTTCGGCTTCTTCGCAGTATCGAATCGTATTAACAATACATGACCTAGGAAAAATTACTTGCCGATAATGTGTTATAACTTTATTTCAAATTTAGTCAGAAGTTAATAGTATACCTGCAGAACATATGTAAACAATCCCTCAAAATCACTCCTTCACGAGGACCGTATGTAACGAAGCATACGGGACATTCGATCGGTTCGGAGTTCGGTATGACGTCACAGTTTTCCAAGGAAATTAATTCCTCGTATCTATCCATCTTCACTTCCACTGGCGTATTCCTCTCCTCTGTCCCCTGCAATTTTTGTTATACTTTATAGAAAAGATTTCTATATAAAAAAGGTAAACAAATTTCTAGAAATTGTTTAGTACCTGAGGTTCTTTGACTTCTTCGGGATCTTCTTCCACAATTTGTAACACTTCCGCAGACGTACTTGTATCATCGTTTATCACATTTGATACTACTTCTGCAGCATTATCTTTCTCCACTCGTACCATATTTTCAGGTCTTAATTCTGCAACCAATTAATTATTAAATATTCCATTATACATTTATTGGTTTGCTTATTGTTATTACTATTTATTTTATTAGCTTACCTATTATTATTATCATTACCTGGAGCCACGAGGTACAAAAATACCGGAGAGCCATTTACTGCCTGTAATTCGTTTAGAGTCGCCTCATCGCGATCAGCTAAATTTTTACCAATGATCCATCGTTGCACGTTCGTCGGTATCTCGAATTCCGTGTGTATCTTTGCTTTCAACTCGGCCACCGTCATTCTGCTGGGCAGCTGTTATTATATTTGGGCTTAGTACAGCATTTAATATCGTTATATGGATTGGCAAACCTCGGCCATCTTGATTTGAGTAGGTAACGCTATTTACCTGAAGTGGTATCGGTCCCTGGTGAGCAAGCTTGTCCTCAATGTACATATTGACTTTAATCAACTGATCTTTGAGACGGGCTGATCGTTGCCGAATCACGGAACAATGGATCTTAAGCCGTGCTAGTTCCTTTGCTAAACCAGCTGCTTGTTGGTGATGACCAGATGCAATAGCTGCCTCTAGCTTTCTGAGTAATCGGTTTATGGCCAGCGTGTTCATATTCTTTTCCGCTGAATTGTCATCTGTCGCAAACAGAGAGAAAGCACAAGCGTTAAAATGGTAGCAGGGAAAAACGCGTGACATTAAGCAATAAATTTAGACAAATGATTCATTCAGAAAATCCCGCAACTATCTAGGACAATCAACTAAATCAAAGTTACCTTCTTCACTACCTTCGAATGTATCTTCCTTCGTAATGAATTTTCGTTCAATTACGGGCGGTGTTTTCGGCATTTCACTGGTATTATCAATTTTCGTAACGATATTTCGCTCGGAACCAGTATGTTTGGGCGAGGGAGTAACACGCGCATTCGCGTAGATCGATTGCTCGATCACATTAGCGTAAGTGTTTTCGTTGAACGCGGGTGTTCTCGTCGTTTTTGTTGCTTCGATTTCAGCAAAATCTCGTGGTCGTATGAGCTGGAACGTATTTTTCACCAATCCTGAACCACCTAAATTCTTCCCTGATGTTTTGTATAGGACGTTTTCTTGTTTCCAACCCGAGGTGGACGGTTGTTCCGCGGATGTAGAAGGCTGATTCAATCTTCGTATATTTCCACTAGTTTGTACGGAACACGATACCTTCTGTTTGTCGGGCTCGTAATCATTTTGCAGCGCTATATTCTCGACCTTCGTTACAGCGGAAACGAAATACGTAGTCTTGCTAGGGCCAGCCGCTACCTCTTTTTCCGGAGCCAGTTTCTCAGTCACGTCGGTGTTACGTGTCACAATCTTGCCCGGCTTCGAACGCTTTGGTAACGAGTGTTTCATTTCCTTCAACATCTCCTTTAAATCCGTTGTAATTGGATCCTCGATGGTGTTCAATAACGGTGACCTGGTCTTAGTCGATTTCGTTTTCGCGTTCGGTTCGGTCGGACGAAAGGTATCCTCGACGGCTATCGATTTTTCTGGCAGTATGCCGCTCTTTGTCTTGGCGTCTTTCTCCGCCTCGACTAGGATATCGAGCACTTTAGTTACCTTACTTGATATTCCGGCTTCTTCCTCGTGAACTTTACTTCTCTGATTAGTGGCTGTCGCGTTTGTGCGGGCCGCTCTACGATCAATAAGCTCCAACTCTTTCATACGCAATTGCTTGTCGATCTCGTCGAATATATCCGAGAATTCTTTTTGAACGCCATCGATACGTTGTCTGTCCAGCTTCTTTGGTTCCTCAAAGATGTTTAAAGTTGTGTGTTCCTTAGCTTCCACGGAGCTACGAGGAAACAAGGGTCTTCGTTGGTCCTCGTTACTCGCTTTTGTTTCCTTTTCCTTCTTTTCACTGGAGACTTCCTGTCTGGATCTAATTTTTTCCTCCATTACGGACATCGCGCTATCCTTCTGAGCGACCTGATCGTTCATTCTATTTGCAGCCAGTTGACTCTGCAAGAACGATATTCTGTTGGAAGTTTCACTGACCAGTCGATCTCTCTGCTCCTTGATCGAACTACCCTTTGCTCCCGAAACTTTCTCACCCATTTCCGTATTCTCTGACCGATTTCTAGATGTCTTTTGTTGTGGTGGAAAGTATCTAGATATATCTTTCTCGATGTGACTAGCCTGTCCGCTTGTAGACTGAACCGAAAATCTTGGATGATCCTTCCAATCATTAGCATGCTCGAAGGCCTTCGCATTTCTCACCACGTCTCGTTCAAACTTCGCCGGCTGCTGATCCCTGGCGTTCCTTGCGAAGAAATTGGCATTCACCGTGACCTTGGTTATGTTACTGATGGCGTTGAACTTGGAAATCAGAGCTCGCGTGCCACGTCTGGGCGACGAACTTTCCATTGCAGACGTGACGATGTCTTGAACGAGCTCCTCGTTCATATCGTTCCTTTTTTCGAAAGCATCTACGAATTTCGAAGATTTCAATAGCATCGAGGCTCTCGCTCGTGCTTGTTCTTCTTGTACGATCGCTGCGGCTTCTTTGTCAAGTTCGCTGATATTCGTTAAAATCGACAGGCCGGATTTTCGTTTTGCTTCCTTCTTCCTGTCCTCCGTTTGTCCGCCACGATGGAAGAAGCTCCGCCTAGACAAAGACGCGTCCACGGAGTAGCTCGTGGAAGAAGCCGTGTTCGTGGCAGCACATTCTTCTTTTATTTCGATCGTCGAGCTTGTTGGCCCCCGGAGGACATCGCCCCTCCTGGACGCTCCGGAATCCCGAGAATGTTCGAAGACGCTCCGTTTATACCAAGGTCGTGGCATGGCGGTGCTCAGAGTCCCAATACCGGGCGCCACAGTCTGGTTGTCTTGAAGAACAGCGATGTCCGACGAACTGGCACTCGTGTCCTTCGTGTTCTTCTCCTTCGTACTTCGTTTCAATTCCCTTTTCGGCATTAGAACGCCTCCTTGAAGGACTAGCGTGTCGTTGCTCAGAGTTTGCGCGTCTTCGGTGTCTGCTGGTTTTTCTACGTCCATTCCGCCATCGGTAATCTGATTCTCGCACTTTTTCTCAGGCGAATTACTATCGACGATCTTCTCCGGTGGTTTCGGCGCGCGTCGCTTTCGCCTGCTGCTGTTCCTCGATGTTTCGCGTGCATCTACCTCTGTTGCTTTGATCGAAGTCACTGGAGGATTCGGTGCGCGTCGTTTCCCCTTCACGTGTACTCTTCTACGGGTGGAGTTTACGCTATAATGATTTTTTCGATCGTCTAGCCTTCTCAACGATTCCAACAATCGTCGATCGGGAAGCGGTAAATTTCCGCAAGAATTGAAGGTAGTCGACGGCTGTAGCGAGTATCTCGCGGTTATGTCTCTTCTATGAGAATGAGCGTTCGTAGGTAGCGTGCAGGCAACATCCGCTAACTCGTTCTCTTTGTTGCCAACTGCAACCTTCGAAGCTCCAGCCGCGAAGGGGCCAACTTCGGCCGCTTGTTCTAATATGTCTAACGATAATCCATTATAACTGCTCAAGGTGCCAGTGTGAAAGGCGAAACTACGTACCGTGGTGGTACTATAAAACGTGTCTACGCTTTCCGCGCTCGACGATACGCTTCGTTGCCGGCCGTTTTCATTATCTCCGTATTTATCGATGGTTTTTCGCCTTTTGTCCACCGTTGATTCGCGATTACCGGACCGTTTGAACCACTTGAACAGGGAGAATCTCGCGTTGCCACGTCCTGCCTCGTGAACGTTACGCGACTCGTGGTCTACGGACGCTTCCGTCGCGACGACGTCCGACGTTCTTCCTTCCCGGTCGCTGATCCGTACGCCATTGGAGAATGTGTTCGTCTCGATGCTGCATGCGGCTCGCTGTACCATTCTTACTCACCGCATATTCCCTCTCGCAGCCAGCTCCGCCCCACTGCTCATCCACTGCTCCGCATAGTTCTTTATTTAGAATCACTCGAATGTGGTTTTAACTTCCTTCCAGTTCGTCTCTATAGGTAAAGCCAAACTCGTGGAACCTTCGAAGAATCTTCCGTTCTCATCCGACACAGCACACCTCTCGATTTCGCGTTACAACCAGTACGTTCTCTTTTGGTTTTAATTCAACCTATCCTCTGACTCTCTGTATATCCGATTTTCTGGTCTCTCGATGTTTTTTCGCCTATCCTCCAACGCCAAGCAAAAGGGAAATTCAACAGACAACGACGGCTGCCGGGTACGGACGCAAACTTGCGCGGAACATCGTGTTCCGATCGAGTTACGCGTTTCCCCGGCGTGTACGTGCGAGGAATGTATCGCGGAACGGTAAATCGACTGACGAATTTCGCTGCGAAACCGTCGGGGACGCTGCCGAACACGCACGACAAAGATACTCTCACTCTTCACTATTAATAGACGGGCCTTCTCCTGCCGTGGGTTATTTTCAAGTCCACTCTTGCTGTCTGCGCGCTCGCTGTCCGAAATCAAAACAGAGAAATACGGCCGTACGCGCGCGCTTTTTAACCACGAGCACCAACCTTTCGTTCATGAGTATTCTTACGATTCGTAGAAACGATTCTTTTTTACGGTATTTCAATTGACAATCTTACTTTAGATTTCAGGAGAATAGAATGTGAAACAGGTGTATCTATGACATATCCAAGTATTATATTATCTTTTGAGAAGTGGATTGAACGAACGTAGTTTTACGATTGGATGTAGATTTTTGTCATATGTCTGTTCTCTGACATAAAGACGACATATCCTAAAATAGGAGTATAATATATATGACGAACGAAGCAGGTACTTAATAGGCCATGCGCCGGATTTATATACAAACAGCTTAAACCATCCGATGTACACCGTCGCGGAGATTTGTATCACGGTATATGCAAACTCCGCTCTCGCCCACGGTATTATTTTGGGATTTGACTAATCCCGTGAGAGGGCATGGACCAGCATGGTGATGATCAGCGTCTCGCTTTTGAGTTAGCCGATACGAACTCACGAACAAATAAGTGTCGTCTTTTTGAAAAATATCCAAACTCACGTACACGTCATTCGATATTCGATGCCACGTTCATACACATATACATATAAGACACGAAACATGTTGGACCAAATATGAAGCTACAGAGTTCCTTTACGATTCGTCAGTCTCGTATTTTGTTTGCCATCCACCAAAAATAACGTCCGGTTTCCCGTAATATTTCTTATTACAAACTCCAAAAACAAACGATACTTCGGTCTACATTTTCTTCTGTTAAACGATATAGTTCCAAATAAACTTCTGGTTTAGATCATTCTGACGCTTCGACTCTCTGCTGATAATCTCCTGTTATAAGATCGCTATAACAGCTTTCCGCTTTCCTTCTTTTGCCGTTAGTTTTCCCATAAACGCGATTAATGCCACGGTAAGAAGTTTCGCCAGGGATGGTAGCGTGTCGTTGCTGCATACTCGCTGTTAATGAAATTTTTCGGTGATAACATGATTTTCAAAGAGGTGTCCCGTTTGGAAATCAACCAAGCAAATATTTTTAATTACAATTACCGAGTATGAAGAAAGACATCAGCGAGAGCTAACCTTTAGCGGCCTTTAGCCTCAGGAACCAACCTAAGTATGTTTGCTCAAGAGTTTATAACGCGGCAGGTATCTCGAAAGTCAAAGCGGTTCCTCTGGAAAACATAACATGCGCGGCCATGATTCTACAGACGCACTCGCGTGCATTTACGCTATGCTTGCACAAACGGTGATGAAACACAATACCGGGGTACAGTGAAAAGGATTCGTCCATGGAAAAAGGGACGATGCTCTCCGTAGAAAACGCCAGGTGTTCCTATATTTTATTTAATTACTCGACAACATTAAAAGTTGCATCGCCGGCTATCCGCATTCCCGCTTCCCGTTAAGAGGTTTCATTTAAAGGAACTACAAGATATATGATTTTTTTTATACCCTTTGCACGCCTTTGAAATAAGGCCATTGTTAAATAACCCCGTGCGCGCTGCAACCAGCAGTATTCTCGCGCGATCATACTCGCATCTTCACGGCGCGTTTAAATTGACCTATAGAGAGTTCCCTCTTATCTTTGTACCTCGCACACCGTCCCCATGATCGTCTATCATTCACAGTAGTCGATAACAATAGTATGTAGGTTGGCGATAGAATATCGAATATGCGTTATAGTTATGCGTTTTTGATACGACCCCTCATCCCCAATTCCCTCATCTGCTCCAAACTGTGACATTCTCACTGAAAATTATCATTCGTTCTCGATTTCGTTCGATTATTACGAGCAATGAGACGGCGAATAGCGAACGACGTCGCCAAATAAAGTCTCCGAAAAGGCATCCTGGAGTGCTCCACGCGATGGAACCTAGACACGCTCACAACTTACTTCTCGTATATGTTCATGAACGAACGACGCCACGATGCTAACGTGTGCGTGGTCTTAGCTCACTTTTATTGTCGGAAGCCGAACTGGAGCGCAAGAGTCTACTACTACCCCCGTATACCCTCTTCTCGCTCTCCACTTCTCTCTTTTCTCCTTCTTTCTTCCTCTTATTCAGGAGTTTATTTCGCGAATCCACCCACCGCCCCGGCTTGGCTCGAACCCTGGTTCCACGGTACGTAGCAACGCCATATCGTGTCCTGAATACAAATCGCGATGTTTCCTTTCGCGAGTTTCCCGAAGACTTTCAGGACGCGATCATTACCATTAATGAAGAAGTCAACGATGCATCGGGCTCTTCTCGCTGTCTCTCTTACCGTTCCGTTCGAGCACCAAGCCCTTAGGAAGCACTTGTGGTTGTACCTTCGATCTCTTTCATGGTTTCTTTCTCGTGTTTCTTCATAGTCAAGTTCTCTTTCTTTCGCATAACTCAACCAGCAAAACGGCGAAGATGGGGATGGAGGAGAAGTTTCGTGGCCGATCGTAATACATGATTATTCCCTCCGGTATCGGGGCACCGGGTATATCCGCGATTTACAATTTTTATGCCAGATTCCCAGCAGAGCGCCACAAGTCGCGGCCAGCCACGATGTGTCGTTGAACTTTGAAAAGGTCGGTGCTGCGGCGCCATGCCATTGCTTAAAATTTAGTTACCCGTTGGATACGGGCGATGATGTTTTATTCAGCTGTACGCGCTGGGCCAACGTCGTGCTTACCCGGGGAACAGGGATACAAATTAATCGTGATCCAGGACAATTTTTGCTCCCTTCTCTCTCGACTTTCCTCGCCCTTTACTAGGCGAAAAGTTTTCCGCCATGTAAAACGGGATGTCGATCGCCGGCGACGACGTCGCTTCATTTAGACGACGCTTCTTGTTTTGACCCCTTGAATGAAGATTAAAGCGGAAATACTTGATGATATCGAAAGTTTTTTATATTAAAAGATGCCTTTTTTAAGTGGACGACTACCTTAGAATGACTTAGAACACGCTACAGCGCAATAAAATAAAAGTAATTATAAGTAATAAAAAGGAAAGGATCGTATTATTCAGACATGCGCCTCTACCACAATAAGTTTCAAAATATATTGGTTGGCTAATTATATTTTTAGTTGGTGATATATTTTTCTTAATATCCACGGTAATTTGATCGTATGCATATTTTGCGAAATTTTCCTTTCTATCGTTGCATTAGAATATAAAGCATTAGTTCTACGTGAAGTTCTTTCTGCACGAGATGTGCAAACGAACGCGTCCGTCGATGATTCTGAATTCTCGAATTGTTTGATAAGAGATAGCGAACGTTCGATATGGAAATTTTATCACATTGGCGCCTGCTCTGGAACTTATTGTGGAAAAGGCGTGCGTCTGAACAGTTTGATCTTTTTCTACTTTTATTCTATCACGCTATAACGTACACATAGGACTGTCGCCCATTTAACAGCACATGAACGGTATCAGATCAATATCGGCGTATTCATATTCTCTATTTGGAAGCTAGATTAATGCAGGTCGATTTTTTTTTTCAAAAGCAAGCCATATACGTTATTGCCTTTTTTTATTTTATCAGAATAGTAGGGATCTTTTTACGCTGTGTTACAAATACAGAAGATTGATTTGCGTAATATTTAAATACAATGTTACCACTCGATGTTTTAGATTCTAAATAGATTGATTCAATTACACTTAAAAAAAGCAAGAAGCATTCGATATTAAAGAATAACTAGTTTAGTTACTAATCTCACATTTTACACTTCGCAACATTCATGTCATTTTCCGAATATCGTTTTATGTATGCTTTATCATCACAATTATTGTGAGTTTCTAAAACTTGTAGCAGCGCGCTTCGAGTTCAATGGATTTCGGTAACAACGTTATTACTGCGTCATAACGATATTTCCTGAAGTACATAGCCGCAGAGGAGCGGAAAAGGGAGGTTGGGAGCCTTGTACTTCGCACGATCTGTTCATCTTAACCCAGGAAACAGAAGGACCCGTGATACGTGAGGGAAAGTACTTCTTAGACGGACTTCGACTTGTGTGTTGGCCCTTTCGAACCCTTTGGCTATCTCCTTAGTTACACCGTTGTTCCGTACGTGAGCAAGATAGTTAGATTGTCTTCTCGAAGTTATCCACTGTTCGTGAAATTAGACTCCCGGCTTCTCTCTTCTCCATGTCCATACGTACGGCAAGCTGTGAACGTGTTTCTGTAATATCCGCAGTTGTTCGCTGATGAACACACGCTGGCTGGCGTGTTAGCCAGGCCGAGGATTCACGAAATAATCGCTGATACGCGCGTGCCAAATTACATTGCCGCGTAAATTTGTTTCGCGATGCTGCGAAATAAATTATGTATCGGCCGACGCACCCTCTTTATACCAACGGGAAATTCGATTTCTCTGTCGTTTTAACGTTGTCACATTCGGCCGGAACCAATTACCCTTTCGATAAGCATAATATTAAAAGCAGGCTTAAACACAGCCAAATAGAGATCGATAGATGAATTCCCATCAAGATAATCTTCATTGTATAAATTCGATGTCGTTGTTGAAACTCTATCATTCTATTAAATTCTTTTCGTTGTTTCTCGATCGATAACAAATCGGATAACCTCTGTTCACAAATGTCTTCGGATCCTCGTTCGATAGAAATTTCGATGGATCTTATAAAATTTTTACGTCACGAGTAACGCATCGCCTTAATCTTTCGCGCGATATTCCGAATGCTTTTTCCTCCACAATATTGATAGCTCCGATCAGCTATGAAATTGGTTCGCGGTAAATCTTCCACTTCAATCTCGTGGCATGGTTTAATGCGTTTTACGCTCTGCGCCTGCGGATCACCGAACTAGTCCTCCCGAATAGTATTAACTGAAACGCATACGATCAGCAGACGGCCGAATGGTCATTTATCAGAAACGGTAGCAGATCGATCCTGATAATCGTGCAAGCGATCCAAGAGTTAGAGGAGTTGGAATCCCTCCTACGAGTGGCCGATTTAGAGAACGTAATCACCCTTATCTTCGTTGTTCGTTCTATTTACCGATGAAAACAGGTCGGCTGCCTATTATCTCGATGTTTGTTACCAGTAACAACGATTCTCCACACGTCACGGATAATAATCAGGGATGAAGCACGCGTGTTACGTCCATGCATCATCATCCACATCAGGGCATTCTACCAGGGGTGATCGATTCGTTGCTATTCGTCTGTCATCAAATTAATTGTTATCCAGCGTATTTGGTAAAATGCGGTCTTTCGTTGAATCGTCGATAGAACACACAGGTTTGTCGTCGAACGTGCGTTTGTTTCCAATACAGCCATCCTGAAAGGTGAACGATTATTAATAACACGCGGTTATATTTGCTATATATTAATTAGCACGAAGAGGATGAATGACATATTCAATGAGTTCGAGCGTGGGGACTTGATAAAAGTTAATTATTGAAATGATTTCTGTTCACACCATCGAGTGTAATCGAAAAGAAACATTGTGAAATTTCATTAAATACGATTACATATCCATTGTTAAAAATGTAGTATATTTTCGGCGATCGTGCGTAAATGTATTTGTATCTAGCAGAAATTGATATACAGGTACAAACATGCACTGGTAGCCGTGTCAGTCTGTACTAGAAACAGATCGTTTTGCATATGAAATGCCGTAGTCGTTCGCAAATGATTATTAGAAACGGGTACAGGACAGCCGTTACATGGCAATGTCCCTTCCAGCACTTCTGGCATGAAATAATTGTATCCCGTTGCGGTGATCGAACCGAATTAATCAACGTGAATGGACGTGGTAGATTCAATTAAGCTCCTCCGTTTGTCCTTCCCCCGAGATCCCCGCGGTACTTTTTACCACGCAGATACGGTCGTTCGCTTTCCAATACCGTCAGCCGCTTTATACATTTATCTTTTTATCGTTTTTGTACCCATTAATTGCAACTTGTCTTGTTATACAGTGAACTTAAGTTTTTATCCGTAGCTTTTGCTTCGAAACCGAGGCTTTATACTTCTTCTAAAAATATTCGTTCGGATCTGTTTTAATTGAAATACGATGTATATTTCTAGATTTGCTAACGACGTACTGCTATTTCGACAACGTTTCAACGATTATCAAACAATCGAGCGAACCGCGAACACATGTAGCTCGCAAGCTTTCGATTGTCAAGGCTCGATTGCATTAAGCTTTCCGGTAGAGAGGCACCGAGTTTAATCGGTAAATCCTGGCAATTTTGATGTCCGTGAAATAACCCCGGTATCCCCAGTGGTAATGATATGGACAGGATATCAATACGCTCTGTTACAGACACCGAGCACCGTTGCCTGCCGGCTATCGACCGTAAATTGTGACACGATTAATAATTGAGCGTACTTTTACAACGATCTCTTCACTGTTCGCTTTGTACAAAAGAATAAAGAATGTCCGTTTGCAATAATTTATCGGTCGATTCTCTCTCTCTCTCTCTCTCTCTCTTTCTCTCTCTCTCTCTCTCCCCCTCTCTTTCTGTCGTGTTAATATCAAACAGCGGATCGTTTACGTTCCTGCGGTTTATATTCGCGGTTGCATGGGGCGTTGTATCCTCGTCTCATTTATAATGGAAAATCAGAGGAAGTCCTGGTCTGTGTTTCGCTGGAGATACTTTTAGTACCATTGAAGAAATTCGTGAGTCTGCGTTACTTGCGTCCTTCTAACATCTCGTAACGTCGCCTACGTGTAATAACTTGAATTTTCCACAAAATTCTATCGCTGTAATATTTTTTGCTTTTTTATTAAATCGAGGAATCTGAATAGATTCCAACAGGAAAATCTATTAATTACTAACATGAACTACATATACGTGTTCAAGAAGATTATTGGATCCTGTAGCTATTTTACGTATCGTCTACGGTATATCTAGTAATAATTTGGACAATTAATGACAATTTATCATTTATTTGAGGTGGTACGTGTGTATATCAAAAAATACTGGCGTACCATTCTTTTTATTATAGCATTTACATACTACACATTTGTTTAGATCCAAGTAGATTAAATTTCATATTATTTGGCGACATTTTCACACGATTATAAAGATTTGATTATATATATAAAATGTAGAAATTGATGAAGAAATTTTGCATTAGAAAATAAAGATGTGTGCCAATATTCGATGATTATGATGAATTGATGATGAATTGTGATATTAGTGATTAGTGTCTGCACAACGATAACAGCGTTATACGATGTGTGGCGATGCGAGAAGAATTATGATCAGCATAGGTATATCTGGTATCGTGATGATGTAGAGCTTCATTGAGCAGATAGCCAATTAGAAATCGAATCGGACGTCGGATATTGGTCGAAACATGACCAAGTTTCGGTTACACGAGGCCCGGTAGTTGCAGATTAAATCATTGGCTAGGGTTCCGGTTTGGATCTTTGTTGGACTTGGTTAGGTATCGGTTGGATCCTGGTTAAGTCTTAGATAGCTTTGGGTTAGGCGTTGGTTACATCGCTGCTCTATAGACAGACATATACAAACAGAGGTCCGAATTGGAGCTTACACGTGTATCAACAGTTGTTCCGATCTACTATTGGCCAACGTGGAAATGGATGTTACGGTCTGATCTATTTCTTACCACGAAAGCAGCATTATATTCCTTTAAATCGGTTTATTTATAAGTACTGCTCGAGCATCTTCCTCGTATCTTGTTAAATAATTAAAAGAAGCATCGGTCAGCTCTAAAAATATTTTTGCGAAACTAAGTAATTACCAATTAAATATTCACTCGGAAGTTTCTTATACCGAAATAGTATCCGACAGCTTCAAAACTCGAACAAAAAGTCACGAGTCTGTTTATCACTTCAAAAATACATAGTATAATTTTAGACGTTCGCCATAGTATCGATTTTCGAATCGAGAAAAGCAGTGTCGCCTAAATTTTTCAAGCAACCCTTCGTTAATGGGGAAACATGTATTCTAAGCGCGTTCCCAGGGGGAGAAGCGTTGATGTTCGCATTAAACATGAACTAGTTCACTGGCCTAGCTCCTGAATAACAGTATACACAGTTAAACGAGAGTAAACGGACACGCGAGCTACGTTAAATAATGCGCGAAAAGAAGAAAGAGGAAAAAGGTCCAGGCAAACGTAGAGGAGAAACGCGGAAATTTTTCTACCCCGGATTTTATGTCTCGCCGGGCGTTTGCTCGCTCGTGCCCGGCCACTCCAAGCCATTTTATGGTACGCGTGGTCGTAATCCGGATATTATGCGAGTATAGCGTCATCTCGGAAGATCCTGAAACACAGGCCACCAGCCCTCCGTTCTTCCTACCTCGTACAGTTCTTCGAGATACGAGGTAACTAGACGTTCTTACGCGCTGCGATATATATTATCGGTTTACCACGAACGCACCTGCTCTTTGTCGCAGCTCATGGAGAATTAATTATAGAATTGTCTTATGCCATCGTTGGTAAACGAAAGTACGTGCACCAGCTAGCTACTGACACGAGTTTTAGTTCATGAAGTGGATTAAAAGGTAAATCAGCAAATACCGAGTAAATAAAAGGTGGTAGATGAATGCGAACAATTAAGTTTTGAGGAATTGGTAATTCTGGAGAGTAAGAAACTTGGAAATTATCAATGCCGAAGAATCGATAAATTGCGAATTGATAATACTGGTGGATAGAAAACTTGAGAATTGATAATGCTGAGAATCGAAAATTGATATATAATGTTAAAGAATTCTACAATGGGAAATCGATAATATTTGAGAATCAAAAAGTATGAAATTGTTCTAAATTAAAAAACAAATTTAAAAAATCAAGAAGTTGAAAGATAAGAAGAGAACGTGGGAAGTTAAGCTTGGGGAAATTGGTAAATCGATGAAGTCGAGTTGGGGAGTTCATATTACCGTGGTATCAGAGATTTGTAGATTAAAATATGCATTTAGAAAAATCAAGAAGCCGAAAAATAGTGGAATACGGAGAACTGAATTTAAAGATTGGCGATGCTGGGGAATCGTATAATTTCGGAAGCATCGCAGAAGGGGATTTTTATGCAAAGTATGTTTGCAAGAGGGCTCAGGAATTATAGGATAAGTAGTATTCTAAGCTGAGTGAAAAATGTTTAGTGAGCATTGCTGGAAAAATTCAACTCCGTTAGTGGTGCAAGAGATTATTAATGTTAGTAAGGCGACCAGTTTGTTTGCCACTATTTAAAGAATTATCTCATTCCATTCTTAAACATTTTTCTTTCATTATAACCAGTATTATCTATCCTATAAATCATAAATTCTTCTTTAAAAATATCCAATATTTAGCTACGAGAAAATTACTAAAATATCGAAGAAATTAAAATCGTGCAAACGCTAAAACTCAAACAAGATCACTTTCCAACCTGTCATTGACAACCATAACGAATAAAATCGAATATCGATCAGCAGTCATGATTTTTCGAGTCTTGGCGAATCCTTCTTGCATAATCGGATTTTCAAAGTGTTTCTATTTGTTTATTCCTTCCCTGGAAAGGAAGGATCGTTTGCGCGACGATCGAACGAGATATACGGGCTTACGAGTGTTTGGCTTGGAGATTGAGGTTGCTGGAAAAGAAGGCAGCTGGTAAAAAAAGCAAGGGAAACGACGATAGCAATGTGAAAAACGGGAAGGAACAAGGCGATGGAAAACATCTTTTCAGGTTCCTAGCGCGGATTCAGACATCCGTTTCGTTGTTGCGTCCGTTTCCAATAACGCAATCGCGGAGGATCGATTTTCAATCCAATCATCAGAGAATGCAATGTGTAAACCGTGGCAGAAAGTGCAATATACTTTCATGAGTGGCCATCTATGATCACCCAGAATGTCGAGAAAGAGGGAGGAAACAACGCGGATAGTACGTTGGTTATGCGGCTGGCGGGTTGGAACGCTTGAAAATCGAATACTCGAACAACCCCTTGTACCAGCCACGGGGAGCCGGTATAAACTCATAATCCCATATTTTTTCTTCTCTTGACCCCCTGTTGTCCCTTCTATCTCATCTTCTTTTATCCGTTTCTCCATCCCTGTTTCGCTTTCCCTCGTATCCCCTTTATCCCGCGAATAAACGTTTCCCTCTTTTCCAACGTGATCCACCACGCATCGATCTAGATTTCCGTGGATCCACTATAAGTTTCTACCTTCCTATCAGTCGCTAGACCAAGATCCAGAGATCGATACGTGTTCCATTTGACGAAGCGAGGAAATTGAACACGACCAACGTCAAGAATTCCACTCTCTGCGGCTCTTCGTGCACTCTGGAAACGTTCGTCGAGGAAACGAGCTGCTGGATGAAAATTCTTTCACGAAGATTCGCTAGGGTGCGTGCGAGGGATGTCTACGCGTATCTCCGTTCATATGGTCACGAATTTGCCAGGAATTGCTACGGCGATTATCTAGGCGCGAAAGTTCCAGCTGGACGAGTTGGAATTAAACATTCCAGGTTTCGCGAGTTCTAAATCATTCTAGCCGCGACTTCGTTAGAAGGTTTAGGTAGCATTGTTATAAATACTTTTAATTTTATAATATTTTACAGTGCAATCGTACATTTTTGGAAAATGCGTAATTCTTATACTCGTTTGAGATGGATAGGGAATATAAGTAGGAAATGTTCGTCACTCCGACTAATTTCATTGTGAAAAATTTAATTTCTATTTATTTATATAACATACAGTTTGCTATATTTCGAAGTGCGATGAACATAGAAATATAATTTTTAAATTTTTATTTCAGCTAATAATTACAAACTATTGAGATACATTTAGTATAAAACTATCTCCTATTTGCATATTCATCGCTGCGCAAATGTTGCGCAAGTAGCTAGAAGAAGAAGACACTAAGCAAAATAACAAGGCGATTCTAACGCATACAGTTAAACGTAGAAATGGGGTAGAATGATAAGGAAAGGAACTCATTGGTTCGTTTCACTTATCGACGCACCTAATCTGACAGTTGCCTGCAATTCTCGTCATGCGATACACCAGCGATCCGTTCTTCTCCGATTCCTTCCCTCCAAGATTGGGAATCACTTTTGCGAAATCTGAAAATCTAAAGGGCCGCCTCCGGTGACGAGCGAGTGGGTCGGGCCAGGGGCAGATTTATTTTCACCGAGGATCCTTTTCTCTCGACTTGGGCTGCCTCAAAGGAGATTTCGTTTCGGGTCGATCGGCGGATTCGGTTCTTTCGTACGAAGATTCGCTTCCCTCTCTTTCTCTCTCTTTCGTGGTAGGAACCAAAATTACGACGAGGTGCCTGACGTCTAGCACGTGGTTGAGCGTGTCTGCGTGCCAGGCTGCATTAGGCTGGGTACACACGCCATCCGTCGAAGTTCCCCGGGATAATGAAAGAGAGAAGGTCGCGGAGACAGCCGGAGCGAGAATAAAGTATGGATTGCTTTTAACGGGTTCGCGAAGAATGGCTGGTCGATGGATGGAGTAGGAAGCGAGCCGAGATAGCGGCTTCTGAGGTGATAAAGAGAGAGGGTAAGAGAGAGTGGTTTTAGGAAGGTGAAGCCATGGAAAAAGGGAGGTATACGAAGGTTACGTGGAGGAAAGAAGAAACACGTACGAAAGCAAACACAGGGATAGTAGGTTACACACAAACGTAGACAGACAAAGAGGGGAAGGATGGTTCAGCAACTGTGCTGGCTGCAGTCTCGATAAAACATTCAGTTCGAAAAATGCTGCTCCATAAAAATTCCATTCACTATTATGCCACGCAATCTTTGGCTGGATATCGGTTATTGCTACCGCCAGCCATATCGTGGCCAGATTTACGTACGGGTGCTTATAATACCTCGCCACCCTGTGCTGATTTGTCATTTGCACTTTCTCGTACGTTTCATATTTTAACGCGTGTCGCCGATCGATATGTAACTTTACTCGTTTCACTTACTCGGCTCTTCTCTTTTTAATAACAATTGTGCAACATTTCGTGTATCGATTTGGTCTGCCTCAAAAACGAATAAGTTCGTCCCCTTTCTTGTGAAAACTGGGATTTCTGATAAATAAAAGATATAAAATATATTTATTTATATATAATATATATGTGTATATGTATATATCACACATATATAAAATTTTGTCTATTTATTAGTTATTTTTGAAACATATAGTGGATTATTTTCATCTGTAATTATGTCACATTAAAATTATTCCGACGTTAATAACGTCAGAGAATAAACATAAATGTATTTATCACATCTTTTCTCTGTGATGTTCTGTATGAAACAAAGCACAGAGCAGAGAAGAGCAAATTGCAGCACCATAGAAGAAACAGAAGAAAGCAGTAATTCTCTGTCGGCTGAGCGAACGGCAGCACCGAAAGCACAGCACAATGAATCTCTTCCAACAGGGTGGCCCGATTCTCGGAGATTATACACCGGGGGTATGCAAGTTTTTTACGATGTGTACGGAAGAGCCTAGAGGGCAGACATTTAACCGAGCAAAGCGCGGCTGACCATAGTCTGTTATATACGACAAGGAACGACACAGGTCAGCCGTACATTTTTCGCGTCGCGACGCTCCGAGATGCGTTCTGTCTCCTCTTCTCTTTGCCTCGTCGGTTGTGGCGACGGGTTATGATCTTCCGCGAGGTCGACCGGAAAAATGAAAATTCCGGTATGTGCCGGCTTCTATTATGTTCGCTGCTACACAAGCCTGCGCCACGATACCCGGCGACCTCGATGTCGACTAAAAAGTGCGTTAAGATGACCCCAACCACATTTTTGCCCCCAGCCCCCGGAACGTCTTTTATGTGTTTTTCACGGCGTCGTTCTTTCTAGACGAATCACGCGACGTGATCCTGCAGGGGATCTCCCTATCGCCGTATGCAAGCGAACCCGCTCTGTATATTCAGGGACGAGAAAACATTGAAAGAGGTTGGTTCCATGGGGGTTGATACAATAAGGCGTTCCCAGCAACGAAATATTTC
This sequence comes from Bombus impatiens, assembly GCF_000188095.3. Classification (NCBI taxonomy): domain Eukaryota; kingdom Metazoa; phylum Arthropoda; class Insecta; order Hymenoptera; family Apidae; genus Bombus; species Bombus impatiens. The sequence continues at coordinate 727,551 of NT_176550.1, read as the reverse complement.
CTTCTTTCGACTATAGTTATTGGAACTCCTCGATATTTCACAGTATTGAAAAGGGATGGTATCATATATGGGCAATAGTATTGTGTCGCTGATGTTTGGGAAGATTGGAAATTATTTTATACACATGGGGTGGTTTCATTGGATATTGGTGTCTGTAGATTGTATAGCATTATGTATTTTTTATTACAACCGTCGGCTATTGAAATTTAGGCCACTATGTACATATAGTAAATGATTTATTGCTATACCATGTTAGTTGAAAATATACCAAACTTTTAGGTTGCTCTTATATAAAAGACATGGAAAATGTGTTTTATCACGTTCTTCATATAAATATTAGGTTGTTCGAAAAGTTTCTTACGTTTTATAAGGAAATAATAGACGCACAATGTTTTTCGTTTTATATTAGTTTATTGAATTATGCACGAACATAATAATAGAAATAGAACGAAATGGATCATACCTAATTCAATAAAATAATATAGAACAGAAATTGTTGTTTATCTCTTATCACCTTATGAAACGAAAGAAACATTTCGGACAACCTAATATATTCGATCTCGTTTCTCAAGAAATGAAAAATGTTAAAAATTTCGAGTCGTTTCATTTCAATTACTTTGAACAATATCTGTATTAGCTAAATACTAGTAATATATGTAAATTGTTGATGTTCGTTAGGGCATCCATTAAAGACCCATTAATTCAATCATGCATGTATATTACTTAATACAATTATCTATTACATCATTCCCTCGAGGGTTCCCTGGACAGACCAAAAACACGTATTCCGGTTGAATCATAATTAATAAACAGCGATTGAGCGTATCACTTGGTCCGGCCAGTTGAAACGCGTTTAAACAATTCATCGTCGCGGTCAGTCACATCGACTGACAGTTCGTTAAATCTTTCCATTGCCTGTCGGTGGTTGATCAATCGAGTCTGTTTATCGTGTAATTGCGACCGTTATGGAAGTATCAGCCGATTGCTTCCTCCACGTTGAGGTTCACGATCAAACGCATTCTTTCTCACTTTTTCTGTCCTCGACTGTCGTTGATTAATAACCCTGCAAAATTTGACACGTCGATGGTACAGTTTGTCGTCACAGCGACCGTTCAATCGACGTCTCGATATCTCAAGTATAATCAATTTCCCGTTGCTGGTCTGTAGAAGACGTCGCGTAATTTTTTACTATCCTAAATTTCCTCTTAAGATCACGTTTTCTCCTCGTCAAGGCGATACCTTTGTCTACGTCTATCTACGTAATGAACTAATAACCTAGAAGCTAAATCGAAAGTGTACCTCCAATAACGTTGTAACAAAGTTCGTTCTCATTTTCATTCTATTTCTTCTCGCGAAATATGGCGTTATTCGTGCCATTCTCAACACGAGCTTCTGGGCAACGCACACCCGTCCGTTTATCCGGCAAAGAGAGCACTCTCACTTCGTTAGAAGAGAGGAAAATAATGCTTTTCATCCAGTATGCAGGCATATGGCCGACAACCTCGATCGTTTGCTCGTTCGCGCGTGGAAACTGGCCATACAGCGGAGAGAATGAAATTAAAGACGAGGAGAGAAAGTTATGAATAGAAACGCGCCGCGCCGTCGTACAGGAATCGCGAATGAATTTGCGGAACGCGTCTATCGTTCGTTTCTTCGCTGGAATTTCTGTTTGCAGTTACAAATGCACTGTTCTGTGTAAACATTAATACCTACGGAGGGAAAATATTTGTCTGGCATCGTCGATTGCAACGTAGCGTGGCTACGTAAGCTACACCTAATACATTCAGTAGAATAGGTCGACGCGTGGTCAGCCACGTATACTGTGGTACTTGGCTAACTGGGCACGAGTCGGCACCGTATCTTGCTAGTTATCAAGGGAGGTGTATCTTTCTTCACCATGGGAGTACTGAGTTATAACGCAACATTATTATATAGCGTGTCCCATCTGAAGATTTACACGCAATTATCTGGCGAAATATTTATTACTCTAGAAAACGTTTCAAGTAAAATTTGCTTCGTTCCGGAGAGAATATTTTATAGTGGTCATAAATCTTATCTACAGCGTCAAAATCGTTAAAATTTCAAGGTGGCATTTGTTTCTTTTTAATGGAAATATGTGTTTTTATTTCAGTAGATACGTAATCCTCCTTGTGATAGACTCATTGGCCAATAACATCTTGATCTTTCAAGATAATTTATTGTTGTTCAAATTTCAACTTCGTTAAACATCTAGGAATTGTACGTTATCTTCTGTATTTGAAAGAACAGCCCTGTATAAGACTTTAATCTGCATCGAATATGAAATATCAATGTTACTTTTGAATGGAAGTAAGAATTTGTCTCGATAACTGGCTACATTCGAGATTAAACGTGTCTCGTGGTTTTTTCCCAGTTCTAAGTTTCAAGTGCCCTTTTCTGCGACAAATACGTATTAACGAGGGAATTATATACGAGTTATATACGGCTGTGAGTTTCGACACCGTATTCGATATAAAGTTGGAGCATGACAGGGAGAAGCAACTTACAGTTTAGTCAGAAACGAGTTATGCGTGTAATTGCGTAAGCACATTTCCGTCTCAGAGACACCGAATGAAAGCGGCACTGGATATTACATGGAGCAGCATGCGTTCTTTTCACGTTGGCCAATTTTCACGTGCAAACATGTGACTATGCAATGAAAGTTGGTCAAGTAGTAAATCACAAAGATATGATTTTTTCGGCCACAGGCCGGAAGACGAGTATCCGACCGGAAGAGGCGAGGAGGTCACTGCTTAGTCAGCGACGGTAACGCGAATCTTTCCTCCAAAAATGGGGCGGCGTTTTCTGCGAAAGACAAGACAAAGGATTTGTTTGACGAAAATAAAAGAACACTCTGTTGCTTTATGAATTACTTATGAATTATTTATCAATTGTTTATGAATTATTTATGAATTATTTTTTAATTATTTGAATTTTGAGAAATGACAAATATCACGTTTCGGTCAATGAGATATTAGCAGAATGTTAATTTATCAAGTAATGATATTAACACAGTTGTAGCTTGTAATAATTGAAGGATAGTTTCGCGTAACGAAGGCTACGCTTGTTACTATATTCCTTCTAGAAAAATATTTTAATTTATTTAATTTTTACCATATATTTCAACATTTTTAACATAACATATATGATATATTTTAGAATTACAAGGAGTATTATTTATAATTATGTAACAGAAGAGCAGTGCGTAATTAAATTATGGAGTTAGCAGTTCATGTTAAAAGTTGCTTTTGGGAAAAACATTTGCAAATTGAACTGATATAAAAAGTAATTATAAAAAAGTTAATAATGGCATATTTTAAAATATTGTTCATAATCATTATGGGTATCAGAATGATCTGACTATCTCGATATCTGCGTCATAGAATAAGAAATTAACGATTGTGATATCCTGATAAAATAACAATTTTGCTAACAGGAACACAAATATATATATAGTAGACATTTTATTGGACATTGGACATTTTATTTAAAAATCCGTAATTATCTTGCGTATCTGTTGTACCTACAACTTTGCACAGAAACTAGTGCCATAGTATTATTTATCTTTTTCAACCCTACAGCTTTCATAACCAATACTTTCATCCCTTCCTTGAAGTAACAAAGATATTTTTAATGAATACAGCTGGTGGGACTTGCATCTTCTAATATTTCTCTGATGACATTATTTCAATATGCAAATACGCAAAATATATATAAAGTAAAATATAATAAATAATATAAGATAAAAAAATACGCAAATGTACAATAGGCAAAAGGCCTCGTTGTTGATTTTTATTTCTAAAGAAGAATGTAGAGAAACGTGCGCAAAACGTCTAGCATGAACTGTCACGTAGAAAGTGTGGAACGCGATGGCCAGGATACGCAGACCGGATACGATTTCGCACACGTGTAAAACATTTCACGGGACGTATGTATGTCCAGGGATCGTCGTTCGACGAAATGAATGACATTAAATTTAACGCTGCCAATTTGTCGAGGTGCACGCATCCGCGAATCCCGACGCACACGTGGCAGCGCGAGCACCAGGGCTTCCGGCATACATCGTCACACAACTGTCGAACGAGCCGTCACACAAGGAAACCTCAGAGATGTGCACGCGGACGATGGCATAAAGCACGGTTCTGCAAACACGTAGGTATCATTTGAGGGGACATTCGATGTGCTGCATAATATATGGACTGCGGCATGACGCCATCGTAATTGATTGTAGCGCCCTGCGGTTTGGCACCCGCTGGTCGGAAGTGTTCACAATTACTACAATGGAATCGCGCAAAGTTAATGGTAAAATATTCATTTCCGGTCGTAGTAATTCGCACGTGCGGACAGATCCGCGATTGGGAACCGATTTCACTCGGACCGTGACGCTTCGGGTTTTCGTGACTCGTTTCACAGACAGTGCTGCCCCCTTATCGAAAATCCTGCCGGAAGCAGCCTCACGAGCCCGTTTCAAGCGTGTTTCCTTGAATTTTGATGGGTCGATTACCGTTCATAGTTACATCGTGTGCTCATACAACGTTGAAGCGTTAATTCAGACATCCGAACCTGTCAACAGGACGAACTTTTTATTACGCTCTTTGAAATAAATTGGGGCAAAACGTGTTTATTGGACGAAAAAGTTCGAAGCTTGGTTTGATGATTAAGATTTAATGGCACCAACGATTTCCCAGATACACGATCACGAACGCGCCGTATAAACGGGCGAAATTAGAATGGACGTAAATAACGAAATATTTGACATCGGCCTGGTGATAAATAAAAGAGTAGCCCGGGTCAGGCTGGCTCGACGTTGGCAAATAAAAAGAAATATTTTATACAGCGTACCAGAGTTTCCAGGATATAATCCCTGCAACCGTGTTTGTGCACGCATGCTACGCAGAATGCTGTTTTGGCATCATCGTACGGTCGTTTAAAATTTAAGCCGGGACCGAATTTAGTGTCAACCAATTACCAGCGCGGAATCGACATTAATCCAGAGTTTAATGCGTGGATCAATTTTCAAGCGGCAGCTGCTAACTGCGGATTCTTTCAGGGATGAATATGTTTCGCGTCGAGTAAGCGTTCCATCTACCATTGATTCTCCGCACGCGGCAAATAAACGTTCTTTGATGTCAATAAACCGTTCTCCAACACCAACGGCGGGATGCACTTTTCGATTTATGTGCATCTGTATAAAAGCGATATCCGGTGAAAAGTGTTTCGAACGCGTTATTGTAACTGAAACACGTGACAGAACGTTTACATAAACCGTCGGACGAACGTACGTTTTGCAACTGTGAATGAGGGAAACGACTCGAAGTAGGCGGATGTTCAGAGAACCGATGGTACAATCGCTGTATGATGAACGCCTGTATTTCTGCGTACTCTTCTACAATTACATTCGAGATGAAGAGATGCGAGAGAAGAGAAAGAAAGAGTGAAATGGGTATCAGCGTTCAAGAATATGAGTCTCTCCGAATCAAACTAATCAAGTCGAGTTTTTATTCATTTTTTAATTCCATTAGTATTCGATTTTCCAGATACTAATGTCTTACTTTCTAACTTTTGGATTTAATTACTGTAAAAAGATGCTACAAATGTTCGTAAGATCTTTTTTGTACATTCCAATTGATGGAATTGATCAATGTGGCTTCCGAACAACACGTATATTATAATGAATTCTTCCATTATGATTTCTACAAATAGGAACAGATAGAGAAAAAAATTACGTAAGTGGTATTTATAAATAGATAGTATAGGTGTAAGTTATGAAAATAAGTATCCTCGCTAAATAAACGCGAACGAGAGGGAAATTTATTAAATATTTCTTGAAAAATGATAATTATAAGTGAATCTTGGCTATCGTATATCACAATTCTTAAAATTATTGTCATTTCAATCGAAATAATACAGCGTTTAAACAAACGAACGTAATAATAAAAGATACCTGCCTTGATAATGCACATCGATCGTTCTAGTACAGGATCGTGTTATACTTTTAATCGAAAAGTTCCAGCGTCCATTCCAATTTTCTATGGCGTCTTTTTTTCCTCCCTCTGCTGATACGAGCGAAGAAAAATGCCATCCAGCAATCGTCGTCGATTATTCAACGACAGATCCCATCGCAGATGCCCGATACGGGTTTGAACCCGTCCAAAAATCCCGACTATAAAGTTACGAATACGATTTTTCTGCCAACGTCCGATCCGCTCTGGAAACGTTCAGATTTCTCCGGCGCATTAATCAAGATTCGAAATCCCCGCTTTCACGTGGCACGGTTGCAGGTGCACACGGCCATAACGCGGCTCGAAACTTCACCGGCAACTATTCGTTCGACTCGAGAGGGGGCGGAAAAGGGAGGGCAAGAGAGAGAAAGAGAGAGAGAAGTACCGTGACAGAAGCGTTTAAACTTGCGTCGGAATCCTTCGTGTTGCCTTGTGGGCCAACTCTGTTGCGCATAAATCAGTCAACTTTACATAACGTTCAACGCCGACGACGTTCGTCGTCTCGCCAAGTCCCATGTAAGCTGCAGCGCATCGCCGTTCTTACGTCGCGTCGCGGCCAACTTCGCGATTTTCAAGTTTCCTCTAATAAGCCAGTCGAACTTCAGCTTTCGACGGAGTCTTTGTGATCTCTAGTGGGATTGTCGAAAATAGTCCATGCACGCTCGATCGTATTTCATTAATATCACATCGTCGGCAACTTTCACTGTCGCTTTATGCCTTGATAAATTTACTATGACGAAGGATAATATCTGGGAATTCGGTGTCTTGAGAGGTATTTCAACTGGTTTGGAGATGAAATTGCGTCGTAAACGCGATAGCTTTGGTGATAGTTTGCAGAGGGAATTAGATCCCTGCACGGCTGATCTGCACGTGGTCAGCAAGTAGAGTTTCCCAGAAAATGATATGTCTATTGCTGTGTTTCAGGCATGTTTGGGAAAAGAAAAAGTACATTTCCTCGTGGCAATAAAAGATGCAAAAGAAGAAATGGAATACGGTAGAATTCTTTAAAAGTTCAATCAATTATAAGGAAAGTTTGTTGAACAACCAGTTTTTGACTAACTGCGGGATGTTGAATTATTGCAGGATGTGACATTTTATTGCCTTTTTGCACTGAATCCTGAAATGTTCACGAATATTCGAAGGTACAAAGCAATTCGTTTTACTTTTTCGCAGTCACTACCTTTTTCAATTTTTGGGCAATATGCCAACAGAATTTCAAAAAATTAAAAACGAAAAAAATCTCTGTTTCAACTATTGCTATTTTGCTCCAAGACTAATCTGACTTATTAACATTCTGTTTGAAACTCATCTCGACTTTATTCAGATTGATCAAAATCTTATATATTACAAACGAAAATGTTCATGACAGCGTCAGCATTCAACGATATTGTTACCGTATGTAAGTATCGGTAACTGAAATAGAGCTGGTACGAGGGTCAATCGTGTCGGAAAATTGATATCGTTACAGGATAAAATTCTCGCAATATTAGTTTATCTTGGCTTATACCTTAGACACACGTCGTTCTTTTCTTCGATGAACAAAGATGGTGGAGCTTGCTTGCTTCTGGGATGATCCATCCTTCAGTTCTATCCACGAGTTCTTTCCACGGTTAGCTGCAACTCAGGCCAGTTGCCGTATCGTTGAATTACCTGGATCACCAGCAGCGTATGCGTTTCCTGTCTGCTGTCAAGCCAATCTGCTACCCGGTCTCGTTTCTCGCTTTTTCTCCGTTTCTTCTTCCACGTCGTTCGGGGAATATCGTCCATCCTTCTTCACCGCGTCCTCGATGTTCACCGTCGGTAATTGGATCTCTCGATCGACCGAACATTTCGGCTAATGAACTGTAATCGCATTTCAATTTGATCATGCTATCGTCCTCGTCGTGATCCACGAAACGCCGTATTCCACCGGATCGGCGAAACATTCGATTATTTGATCGAATATGTGAACCATTTTCCATTTAGACGATATGCTGGATGGCGAAGAAGAAAAGCACGCTCCACAGCTAACGAATGCGAAATTACGGAAAAAATAATTTACATATATGTAAATTCTTTTGTAATTATTTAAGAACGAAAATATTGATATCTTCGATTGATTAATTTCTGATAACAGTAGGATTAAATGAAAATTTGGTAATTATATTTTACACATATCTCGCGAAAATAGTTTCATTCGTCACATTCCAATTTCCCAGGTAAACCTGTTACGTATAATCGAATTGGTCCCCCTGTGATCGTATGAAACGCGATCGACATATGATTAAGGATTCAAACCCATCGGCCGAGTTCATTCAATCAACGTTCCTCATCGAGCGTGCGTTCCACGCGTGGCCATCGAGGCTGGCTTGCGAATTTATGGCATGCGAGACAGCCGTTCGATCCTTAGCAGCCGGCGTGAAACGTTTCGAAGGTCGTTAAATGGGCGGACGAGCCGACAGAATGGCACGACGATAGCGCGGAGGCTGTTGCCGCTGTTTAATCCCACAATTAAGCCTCGCGATGTTCGTCCCTGTATAACTGGAAAATCGACCAACGTGGTAGTTGTCGACGGAAATTTCGGTGCAAAGGACGTTTTTCGATGCTGACGTTCTATGAACGAGTACAAATAAACTATATAACGAAAATAAATAAAAAAAGAAGAAAGAAAAAAATTCGCACACAGTGGACAACGAAGGGAAACGAAATGGGTGGTTGGACGAATGGACACGCGAATGGTTACGCGAATGGTTACGCGAATGGTTACGCGAATAGATACGCGAATGGCTAAGCGAAGGGTGACTCTCGAAAACGGGACAAAGATAGCTACATACATGGTACGATGATGATGCGAGAGATAGAAAAACAACTCGGTCAATATTGTTTCCTGCCGCAGAATTTTAACGCACCTCGAAACCCTCGTTACCGTTGACAGGATTTTGCCGCTGGGTTGCACTCTTTGTAACGCAATGTAACGGAGACCATGAGCCTCTACCCACGCTGTTCGCGCGTCAACCGCGAGGGATGAGGGAAACACCGACCCTCCCCATTCCCCGTGAAACCTTCCGACCGGCACAGAACCGCCTCATCCAAAACCACGTATGCGCTCTCTCTTTGTGCACGGCTATTCAACGATGCGCGCCACCCACGATCACCGCTCGCAGATCTTTCCACCCTTCAAACACTCTCTGTCTCGCGTAACGTGGCTTTAGTAAGCCACGGCGATCTCGTTTCCCCCTGTTTTCAACGCGATACATCGATTTTGCTGCTTCGATTAACGGCTTGGAGTTTGCTGGATATCGACTAAGTTTGATAATCTTTCTGAGGATGGAAGGTGGTGGCTGAAAAGTCGGAGAGGAATATGATGTTGTTTTCAAGATTTCGTTTAACTGGTTCTAGTGAGATGAGGAAATTTTGTTTCGAAGTTACTAAAGGATGGTTAGCACAGATAGGAATAGGGAAGGTTCGTAGCTTTTGATCTTACAGTTTGAAAAAGCGTCAAATTGAATCTCTTTGAAAGGATGCAGCACTTTTCTGAATCAACGTGTTAAATCAATATTTACAGAGTAATCGAAGTAGTTCCAGTTAGATGGATGTTTCTTTCTCGGCAACCGTTCGAAAACGCGCAATTCCCGATATTTTTTCCTCCATTTGTGCGAGGTTTTTCTAAGCGCGACAAACCGCCTGATCTTTTAAATTATTTACAATTGTAATTTATTGCGCGACCAAATTTAATCTTAATTAGAAAGTCGTTTTTTACTTCTATTATTATGCTTCTTATTATTCTGTCGTTGGATCCTTTTTCCTCTAGTATTTTTTTAAAAATCGCGCGGCTTAATTTGCCGACGTTATGTTTTAAGAACGACCCCTGTAATCTTATTATCGTGGGAAAGAGTCGCGGGACTGAGAAAAATTTTCATTTTTTTTAGCTCAGCAGCTTGGATAAAATAAAAATGCGAGGCGATAAGAATAAATCCTGCGTGGAACGGGACTTTGTCTTCCTTTACCTTCGAGATTTTTCTTGGCACTCTTTGCTATCGCGACAAACAGTGGAGTTCCGCGACGCCAAGTAGGAAAAGTCCGTATTAGGTCAGGCGCGGCTTCTACTGTACTCCTCTATTTACACAGCAACCAAAGCCCGCTTGCTTTTTTCTGATGTTTACGCTTAGAACTTCAGAACTATGCCACCTTTATCACTATTATTTTATCATTCGCAAAATATTATTTTTATTTTGCTTACCTTTAATTATTAACAAAATATATTGCCTATATTAGCTATGTTGGCTCACTATTATTCCTGTCGACAATAAATAAATTCGTGTATGAGAAAGTAGTTGTGCGTTTTAATAAATAATTTTATTAATTAATATTTTAATGAACAATTTTACGGCGTATAAGATCATTTTTCTTCAAAATTTTCATTTAATGAACCTTTTTTTTAAATTCCATGTTTCCTGTACAAACAGCCGTAAAAAAAATATTTTCTACCTTCCATTATTTCAACGTCTAAGACACAAGTTTGCCAGGTTTCACTCTTATTAAAGAACTTACTAACAGTTTCATATTAAATGTATTCTTTCTTGCTTTTTCCACATTTTCCATCTCCATTACAACAATGCCACGTGATCAATAATATCCATCATTATTTCCAGTTTAAATACATCACAAGGCCTCGTAATATTTCTTAAAAACTTTGTAGGAAGTTCAAGGAATCGGAAATATCCCTATTTCCGTACTTTCTTCATTCCCTAGGGTCGGCAAAAGGATAAACGACAGGACAAGTGCGGTAGTTCGCGGCTTAATTCGAAATTCCGGCAAGTTCGTCGTAATCTTGATGTGCCGGAATGGCGAGACAACGACTTGCACTGATCTAACGGCGACAAATCGTCGGCGCAACGTTAAATAACCGATAAAGTTGGCGCGCCGTGTGTCGGTCATAATTCACAGGAGTATATCAGAGGAAGCTCGTCGCGTTATGGAGAACCTCGTAGTCGTCGTCGCCGTCGTCGTCGTAGGAATCTTGAAGTTACATCCATGTTAAGATGTGCTGTTAGATATGGTTTCTAACATGGTCAGAAAAGATTTCTATTTTTATAGAAATGGTTATTAAGTCATTTTACAAGATTCGAAGACAATAGGTGAAAAACGTTGATTTATTTTTAGTGAATGTAAAACTTGCGGATAAATTGAATTGGTACTTTCAGTTTCACTTTTCTCATATCTCACAATCAATAGCCAATTACCTTATCATCAATCTCGCTGTTTCTAAGGGGTCATACGACAATGATCGATTGCCTAGCAGTTTCAGTGGTCAAATGGAACCTTCTACAGGGTTAACCAATCTGCTGTCTAGTCCCCATAGCAAAATGCCTCGGTTTCTCTTTTCAGAGAGATAACGAGCTGATAACGTAATGGAAGAGACAACATTAAGCCTCTCAAAGAACCACAGCATATAAGGTTCAAATAGAATTTTACATAGTACAAAGAGTAATTTGAATAGGAAACAAAGTAAACATATTATTCAGAATTATTATATTTACATATATTTAATGTTGAAGTGGTCACCACTTTTAAGAAAATTCTACATCTGGTCTTTTTAGTTTCCTCAAGCACTGAAGCTATCGACAGCGCGTAGACGAAAGACTGCGACGAAGTCAGACCATAAACAGTAGATAGGCGACGTTGGCTTCGGGGTTTTCAGTTATTGGGTAACACAGCTAGCGTGCGGATCTGGACCAGCTCAAATTGTATTCTTACTTATAATTGCACTTCTATTTAAATATATTTTCTGCCTTACAATTTATCCACGAGTTTTCTCTGTTTACACATCGAATAACCTCAACATTTAAAATATAACGATACGTATTAGTCTGGAAAATTAATAGTCAACTCGTTATTTTAAAAAAGTCTCGAATTAAGAGACGACGTAGCAAACATGTTAATAAATAATCATTGCCGATATTCGTCATTCCACGCGATATAAATCTTCAATGCTCTATGGTTAAATGGTTTTCCAAGTAGATTAGATAATACGTTTGTGCAAACAGACTCCGCTACGAATCGTAACAATTCGGTTTGTTCGATCTACCATCACCATGTTGGTTCTTTCATCTGGAAACGAAACCAGGCTATACACTACGAGAGTTTTCGTGGTTGCTCGCGTCGGGGAAAAGTCGAGTAAAAGGGGGCGGAAACGGAGGCAGAGGAATAAAAAAGAGAATATTACGGGAGCCAACGTGGAATCGAGTCGCGCCATAAAACCGCCGTTACTTCCATATAAGCTGAGCACGAGCGGCTCCTAGCGTGGATCGATGAATAGAAATCACCAAGGTTTCGCGCACACGTACACCTCGAGGACGATGTCGCGCGACACGCGTGCAGAATATGGGAACCCATAAGGCTGCGTCGCGCCATCCGAGTAAGACCTCCGGTACGATACGTGCTTACACGCGTACACGCTCCGTGAAATCGAATGATTTATCCGGCTGATCCATAATCAGCCGGAGAGCATCGTCTTTTAGGATCTCTATTTTCTCTTAGAGAAAAAACTAGGGATAATGGGTGTGATCATTATTTTTATAACAAAACGAAAATGAGAAATTCCATACGGAATAGATAATGCTACGTATATATTTTTTTTATTATACTTTATTGCATACTTTATTCATACAGTCGTGGAGAAAAATAAGTGTACAGGTAATAGAAGTATATAGGTGTCAATGAAGTTTAATCGAACTAGTACCAGTATTATATACTTAAGTTTTATTTATTTACAAACGATATATTTTTGTAGTACATGGATTATTTAGTTAATAATCGAAAGTAATAATTACATGTCTGTATAAACAAGTCGTATTTAATTTCCTCCATATCTATTTCTATTACGTGCCTTACATATTTTTGTCTACGTATCTGTACATCTTTATATCTTTCCTTTCTGGATAAAAGCAGGAAGTTCAAGGGAACCGATTTAAAGGAGCTGATGAAGTAATCCTCGTTATTCCAACCGGAATCATATAAGCCCTGTTCGCTTCAGCAATAAACAGGAAATATGATCATGAATGAAAAGACAAAAGATCGTAGAATCTTCTCTCTCTTGGTTTCTTCCCTCTGTCTTTCGATCTCGTATCACTGTCTACTTTCATTCCTAACTTTTCCCCTGTTTTTCCGTTGTTTCTACGGAAACTCGTTAGGTATTAAGACACGGTTCACCCTCCTCGCTTTTATGCTCTGTTAAGGCATAAAAGAACTGCCGTAAAACCGGCTATCGTAAATACAATCGAGCAACGGGCATCTCCGGCCAGCCGCCTCGCATATCTCGACGCGTTCCCGTGCATTATGCCACTTTTATGTGCACGGACAATCCTACTCGCAACGGATCTCGCGCATCCGATACGTCGCGGGATTTACTCGCAAGATCTATGACGGATCGTGCAGACGCTCGACATTTGGCTTCTTTAACCCTCTAGCCTGAGCAACGTTAAAATCGCGTTCTATATATTCCGTTAATTTCGGCGAGCTATTTGTAAATTGGAAGATAAACAATTTTTCTAATTTTCATATCTTTTATGTCGTATTAGAAGTTACCAAATGATAAACCTATACAAGATATAAATTTCGCCTGCTACTTTGTACAGAAATATACGAAAATTAGCGGCAGTTAGAATAGTTATTTTAGTAAATATCGATGAACTATCTCAGCTGTAATTTGACAGCAGATTTGTTAAGTTCATGTAAAATTAAGCTTTTCTCTTTTAATTTCTTTAATGGGTATATTTAAATAAGTTCGTCACTTATCTCAACTAACTAGTAATATGTTTCGAAATAATTGACATTTTATCAATGTAATTTATATTTCACTCTTTGCGAGTTTAGTAATGAGATTTTTAGTAAGTAACACTAGAAACGATCTTCTGTTTTAATTTTTTATGGGTATTGAATTTTAATTTTAAATATATAGGAATATTTATATCTGACAAAGTTTCTACCGTGAAACGTCTAGTAATCATCGGTCTGAAGAATTGAAACCGAGGATTAGTTCAAGATAAACTTTGTTACGAATTGGAGCTATAATCCCTGCTACGAGTGTGACTCGATACTGTAAGCCAAACTTAAGACCTATTCGGATAGTGACAGGAATAAGACTGTTTTGGTTGGCGTTGAGGATTTCATAGAAGTTCATAGAAGAGACGAAGTTCAATAATTAAAGCATTACAAACTGTTTGAAATTTCAAAGCTTTTATTACTTGTAAGGCGAGTATAGATTTAATAAAAGGGATACGCGGGGTGCTGACAAATTCTGCTTAGAAATAATCTGGATAAAAAGAACAAAGGGAAGGCAATAGATCAATAAATAGAAAAATTAGAAATGCTAATAGATGTTCAAGTTAATTAAATTCCTTGAATTGAATAACTTAATTTCAACTCTATATTATTCCTGACATCAATTATCTAATAGAAATTACTTACCTGAATAGTATAGACCATAGCTAATTTGATTCAGAAACACGATAGCGATAAACACAAAATTAAAAATTACATTATTGTGGTATGAATCGAGAAATAGTTAATAAAGAAATCCTATTTTTACTTGAAACGTGGAAGGATATTTCAGCGCATGTAAATAACAGATTCAAACTCGTGAAATGCACTCTGAAGTCAATTAATCTGACTGGTAAAGACAATCATAGAAACTTAAAAAGATATTTCAACTTAAGTAAAGGAAAGGCTTTTGTAAAGTCTTTAAATCACAAGCTGCTTGAATTCAGGCAATTAAACGAAGCTTAAGAGAGGAATTTATATGTTCATAGAATGTACACGCAATTACATGACTGTTTCTATCAATCCTTCATATGTTATTCTTCTTTAGACTTATATTACGACGATACCGAGCAGGATAAATTGAAATTCCGTTCGATTTCTAAAAAGGCACTGTAGCCTGGTTCTCCAGACCCACATACACCGGCCATATAACGTTATATCGGCTACGTCAATGTCCTCCTTTTTGCACATGGCATCGCAGGTTCGTGCGCCGGCAATAAAAAGGAACCGGGAGACGTGGATAGAGTGTAGAAGTGGCGAACGACAATACTTGCCTGCAGTGGTCTCTACCTGCTCCACCGTCAGTGTCCGATACTCGCATCGAAGTCATAGAAACTTTTTTCCCCCCTTGCCCATTCCTCGGCAACGATTGCTCGATCCGACGACAATCGTAGCAACAACGCTCGAAACTTACTTATTTCCTGCTCGCGAGACTTCGGTAAATAACTCCGGATCCTATGAAAAACCAGCTTCCCATCGATGATCGATAGAATTCGCTAAAATCGAAACTGCGACATTTTACCTCCGGCTGTGAAAATTTTTATTGGTGTCGTTTAAAGAAATATAAACGTTCGTCAAATATAAAATCGGAATAAAAATTCAAACTCTATCACGGTCTCTTTGTTTCCTAACCTTTAGAAACGTCACATTCAACGTTCTGGTTTGTCAAGTCAGGAGCACCGGTTTTATCCGGATACCAGACAACCAGTCGGATCGTCACATCCTTTCAATATCCATCCCCTCGTGCTGTTGACAAGCATTGGCCAATCATCCGATGGAATGCAGGGGGGTAAAATGCAAATCTTATCGGATTGTTTCAAGGGGAAACGGCAGGAGAGAGCCCGGGAACCACCGATACGCGGAACGGAAGTTACGTTTGATATCTGCGTCGGACGAACGGCCGCAGTCGTCCAGCTCTCATCCCCGCTTCGGGGCTTTTATCTTGGCGAGAGGATACTGGACGCACCGCGATAAATACCCACTCGATATAATGGATGTGTATGTATCTACCAATAGCGACAGCGGAATAAATCCTATTTGTTTCGCGAAAGTTTTGCGAAAGGGATAAAGGGAGGGAAAGAGAGAGAGAGAGAGAGAGAGAGAGAGAAAGAGAGAAAGAGAGAAAGAGCGCGCAAGCGAGACTGGTCGCTATCGATTGTAAATTCGTATCATGGAAATTGATATTAGTAATGAATTTATGCGGTCTTTATAAAGCATCCCGATATCTCTGCCTGCCTTCTCTTTCTGTGTGATATATGTATATATTTTAATGCGGGTTATTTATTCACATTTTAATCCCAGTTCGTTCCGTGCACGATATGTTATATGCATATATATATATTATACATATATACAAAAAATATATATGTAATATATATATGTACATGTATTTTGCAACCAGTACAATAAAAAACACACAATAGCACGCCTGTATATCGATCCACGGTATTTTCGTTCATGAAATAACGAAAGATAAGCGAACCACGATGAAGCCAGAAATACGTTGAAAGATATGGTGGTTAATCACGATCCTCCTAACAAATGTACGCCCGTGTTGTTCAATTACTTCCAATTAAACCGATGTCGCACGAATAACAAAAATAAAATTGGGCAGAAATACGAAGATTGGAGGGATGAAAAGATAATAGGATAGAATGAGGCACGAATCGATCCTGGGGAATTTAAAATCAATCCTTGGTCGGTGTTTGCAAGCGTCCTCGGTTACACGGTTGAATACCACGGGCCATTGAGTTTTCCATAGGATCCCTCGACAGGGGCTGTTACCCTTTGCGAAATCCTTTCGAAATCGTGCGGTAAGTGATCCCCTGATCCACCCGTCGCGTACCAGACCTATAACTCTGCCAACACGACTTGGCCGGCTTCCATTCGCGGAAACACCCCTGCTGCCACCATAGAACACCCTCTAGTCGGAATAGGGATTGCGAACCCCTGCGAGGATGCCCGGCGTTAAGGGCTGGATAGTGTTACGTTTTGACTAGACGCACAGTTTATGATCGGCCGTGGCGGCTCGCGTTTCAGATTTTATGATGTAACTACCGGTAGGATTGACCAGACAAGCTATTTGGCTTATGACTTAACCCTGTGGAGGTGAACTGGCGATACTAAAAATTCCATTACAGGTGACGTTATATCCGGCAGATATAATGAATTTAATCTAGGCTCCGGTATAAAGGGCCCCTTTCTCTCTTCTTTTTTATTCTTCCTACCCTTTTTATCCTTTTTACCAATCGTGCTACTACTCTTTTTCTTCCTATTTTTCTCTTCCTTCTCTTCTTTTGTTTCCTTGGTTTCTTCCACCTGGCTTTTACTTTTTTTTTAATCTTCCCTCGTTTGTTCTTTATTATTTTCTTTTTTCCAGCCTTTTTACCTATTCCTTGTTTCCCTTTCTTCATTCCTTCTTTCCTTTCTTTCCGCGTTACCTTTTCTTCGCTCTCTCTCCTATTCTTCTTTCTATTTTCTTTAATCCTATCCACGAAAGAAATTTTGTACACTTCGCTCTATCCCAACAACGGAAAGGGCCCTAAGATATCCAGTTTTGGTTTTCTTTAATCTGTCGCAGACGAAAGAAGAACGTTGGGAAATGTTATTAAACGAATCTGCAGTCTCGCAAAGGTAAGGCAGGTGTGTACAACAAATTGAATTTTCCCTGCATTCGACCACACGTTTGGCATTATTCTTCGCATGGTACCAACCTTAAATTTCCTCTAGCTGTTGGCTTCGTTATAATTCGCAATTTCTTAGAACACGGACCGCTAGATACAGCATGTAACGAAAGCACGAACTTTGTCAGCGACGTTACAATAATATAGACAAGACAAGTTTATGATCTTAGACAATCGTGTCTCGCGTGACGCTACCTAGATTCAATTCTCTTTCTACGATCGTTGAGCTAGTGTTAAAATAGCACTATTACTTTCTAAGACACTTAAGAAACGGGAGTAACCTTTAATGTCTTTCGACCATTTTCAGTCGTTCTGTGTAATTTTTCTATCTCGCAGGAGAAAATTTACGATAAATTCGATCAATACGAATAGTGCGTCTTAACGATGGTAAAAAGTCCGGTGCAATTCGTATCGACAACGTGCACTCGTCGCTCCGCGAACGAAACGCGAAGATAGATTGACGAAAGGAACGGGTTCTCTCTGTGAATCGAGGTCTTGTAATAAATCGTAGCTGGTAATAAATTAGCAAGCAACGCTGGCCGTATCATTGATCGTACATTCAGAGAAACACGTTTCACGCCGTTGCGGCTTGTTTATAATATACGCGGCATCAAGTTCTCTCCCTCGCCCTCCAGATAAATTAACTCCGCTCACGCTATGAAATTAGCGATTTCAACATTAACCGTGTGTCGCTCTAATTCGCCTACTCTGCACAATCAGTTGCAATTACCGAATTGAGATTTAATTAAATCGTTCGACCTTTGTTCCAAGCAACGACAAATGTGTACCACACGACGTCGCGATTGTGATATTTCGAATATTTTAGCGCGATAAATTTACTTTTCGAGAGTTACTCGTGGCTCATGAAAGTGTCTGAACACCTATACAAATTTTTTCTGAACATATCATATAATACTTTTTTGTCTTTTTTTTAATTTTAATTAGTAAAAGATATCGGCTATCACGATTATATTGGTGAAATTTGAAATGAATCTAAAAATGTACACGCAAACAAATTTATGTTTTTATCCTTTTGGAATTTTCACGAATACATTGGCATTTTCATTAATAGTTTGATATGTTTTATATTTTTTATTGATATGTTTTATTGATATGTTTTCCACGAAAGGAATGTATAGTATTTTGATCGATGCGAAATCGAATATTTATTGTTCAACTGCGGTAATCGTTTAGGGGAGAAAAAGAATGTGTAACAGTGGAAACAGTAGCCATTTATTTCACGTTTCTATCTGCCTCTTCATGTCGAAGACAAAGCATAAAGCGCACAAAATACAGGTCAACAACGACGTTCAACCAGATAGCAATTTGTGACGGAAGTCTGCTGTTCGGGCGCTGCGATGGAACGAACTGAGAGATATCACGCTTTGACGATACAGAATTGATATAACGGACATCATTAACGGGACGTTTTGAACGGGTATAGAACGATCTCGCGAAAGCACGTTCATTCTAACGAGTTCAATTTCCACGCAACGATTAACCTTACAAAGGTGTCGTATTTAACACATCGTTTGTGACGATGCACCGTGTAATAGAGAAAAAAGATAGCGTTAAATCTACCGAAAATGAACCGAGAAGAAGTAACTTGTAAAAAAGGTAGTATTTCTCATGAAGCGAGAATTGTCGTCCCCGAAAAACGGTACATAAAATAATTTTCCACTCAAGGTAAAAAATCGCTGTTTGTGAAACGAAGAAGAAGCGAAAAAAAAATTAACTTGCAAAGCATGATTTTGTCACTAAATTATATTTCAGCAAAATTAGCTCGCAAGAATAAACGGAATGACTAGCTTGAATTAAGGTCAAATGACAAAAACTAACTGACAGAGAGTAATCTTCCTCGCAGAAATTATTGTTTACAGAAACTTCCTGCAAAATAAATTTTTATGTCAGGTAAAAAAAATTGCTCCCCATAAAATTAATTTTCCAACAAACTGGAAATTTTGTAGGATTAGTAAGTGAAATTTATTGATCAATTTTATAGGATGCATCTGTTCTACGCGATAGTGTCAGTACAAATACTGCACACAGTGTTGATACTACCCCTAATATGTTTTATGATTCGTTCCATGATACTTGCCTGTCAACATTTAAGCAGTAAAAGAAATTGATGATGCCCAGCCTCTATAATGCGAAGCGTGTGTACGAGACAGCACGTACACCTTCTAATTTGAATTGTGACCGAAATGCTATCGTGGATTTTACGAGGCTCGTTGGTTCGTTCGTGCGACGTCTTGGTACAGTTTATAGTATCGCCTTTACGAGGTCAGCATCTGGTCTACGTGACACCTCAGATGCTTCCGAAGTATTAAATCGACGGTTCGTAGGTTCTCGCACGGAGGAAATCAGTCGTCCAGCTTCACCGCGTTCAGATGCACGATCTTTCTCGTCCAAAATTTTCTCTACGCTCCCGAATACACGAGGAGAAAAATAAATTTCATGGAGTCGAAGCTATATATTCTTGATTCAGATACGTCCGTGGTCCAAGTTATTTATTACTGCCTCTAGCGATCGAATAAAATAAATAATATTACTTAATGTATTTTAGCCGTTTGTCCAAGCTACTACGATTCTCTGCGCTACAGCTTTGATAACTCTGAATTTTTCTTTTGTTATTCCTTTGTGAAGTTTGATCGTATGTGCCACGACTTCCTTATTAAAACGATCTGATATAGTTTCGAATTAGTCTCGCGTCATTTTAATATATTAGTAATACGGTTAACAGGATATTATGTTTTCTCGCGACTGGAGCGTAGCCAGACGATTAAATTATTTTATTAATGACGTTAGGGAAACGAGAAAGTTTTTCAGCATACTGCAATTAATAATTCTAGACGATACAAAGTATGATACTTATTCTTGCATAAATTATAAAAATTTCTGGCTTTTTACTTTTCGATCTCCGCAAAATTATCAGCCGCGATTGATGAATAACGATTGTTTCATGTATGAAGAAAGTTCAGTGCAGGCAAAGGATGAAGGTACCTTACTGCTTAAACAATCTTTTACGTTCTCACGACAGTGTAAGTTTACATAAATCTAAGTAGTGCGTACACATGAACGCACGTGAAAATGTGCGATAAGAATCGCGTGAATTTTTTACAGCCGGCAAATAGCGAGTCATTATTTTCCAGAGAGAAATGGCCACAGTAGTAAAAGCGTTTCTTGGTCACACGTCGATGGATAGTTTTATGGGAAGGTATACTGATGACCAAAGATATATTATGATATGCTTTTAAAAGGAGAATCTAGTTTCCGATTTTGTATGATAAATAATTGAACATTGAATAATTAAGCATTTGAGCAACGTGAACACATAACTCTGATGTTCAGCATCCCTTTAAAGCGGGTAGATTCTACCTTTGCCTTCTCTCGTCTTTAGCCCACTCCACCTACAGCTTGGTCCTTTCCAATCGCGATTCTCAGTTTCCAGCCGTTTCTCCACATTCCTTCGCACATCTCCGGACCGTACAAAGATCATAGAGTCCTATGTAGAAAATACCAAGCGTCTGTGGATCGCTAAGGGGCCATGCTGAAAAGCATACCTCAAATGCAAGATACTATTTGTATGCAGATAGTATTTGCCGATTTTCCAGCAGACTGGAGAATAACTTGGGAAACATAACGATGTAAAAGAGATAAACGTAGAAATTGGAAAAATGTTATTAAAACGAGGATCGAAAGTATCGCTTACGAAATTCCAACATCGATTTTACTTTTCCCCCTCTCGAATTTTAATTCTCTCGTCGTCTATACGTAAAAAAAATATCCCACCCAATCAAGGCAATCATTCGAATTACCAAACCAATCCATAGATTTTGTATCCTCTTACAAACACACATCCGTTTCTAACGTTAGAATTTGTCGGATAAAAAAATTTCCAAGCCAATACCTTAGAAAACCGTTTCCAATTCATTTACAGTCGCCTTTTTAGGGATTCCCATCAGGAGAGCTATTCGAAAAGGTCCACACACGCGATTTTCCACGACTCAACGGGGACAAGGTTCGACCGTTTCAAAGCCATTACCTTCGAGTGCGTCGCGGGACGCCTCTTCGATGCAATTCTTTCTTCAAATCGGCGCCTATAAGCAAACCGTGCGTTCGTATTTGTACGGAAAAGAAAAAGAGGCTTCCGGCCTTTTCCCAACGAGTAGCAAACGCGTTAAGAGCCCCGCGACACAAAGAAACAATACCAAGCGCGAACGTTGGCCCGTGTGGTTTCAAGTAAATTCCAAACGTGGTCACTTGACTCAAGGCATGCCCTTTATCCCGCCGTAACACGTATACACACTGTGTGCACGTTCCAAGGGTGGCCGCGTGCTTACCACGAGCCGATTCTCTCGTTCCTCTTTCTCCTGACCGAGATGATCGATCGATCGTGCCAGGTAGCGCGAGGCACTTTACAATGACTGTGCCACGGTAAATTATTCAGTGGTCGCCGATGTCTCGATGCGAATGATGTATTCGCGTTAGATATTTCGACGATAAGACAGGAGGGTTGCGGGGTGAACAACGAGGGTCGGTTGATGGTGACGTTTCGAAGAATTATACACCGCGAACAGGATACATATTGATCGTCTTCGATCGATCGTTCCGGATGAATGGTAGGGAAATCTGATCACCGGAACTGCGCAACCCCGTAAGCAATTTCATGGACGAGTTTTCGACGTAGTCAGGTGCGGTGTACTCGTGCTCACCTCTGCTTGTAACCTGGGCGTTACGATTCACGCCAGTGAATCATACGTATGCAAGGTATCACTTTGTAAATCTGATGTCTGCAGTATTCATTTAGTTCGGATCGGTTATTGGTATAATTAGAGAGGTATCGATAAAGGACTGGTGTGTATAAATCTAAGCGAATTATTGGGCCGTTACACGCGCGCAGCTGTGCCGCGGCAGCTTGCGTCGTAACGATGTGGCAATTATATCGATGACGCTTCTTCTAATAAATAATACCTCTGTGAATTATTATTAACGAGTACATATATTTCTATAGAAGTATATACTGTGTATCGATACTATGCAACATTATATTCGATTGCGATTCGATTCCGTTTCAATAGCCTCCAAAAGATAATTCGTTAGAGAACATGGGATATACATATATGGTTTAGTGGAGCCAACCGGTTGATATTAATCCCTAATTACGCCACAATTATAGGATCGTGTAACCAGCGGCGGTCAGTTAATTGGACCGACCAACGTGATTTCGCGAAAAACGTAATTGGACGTAATCACTGGAAAAGGCACAAAGTCGATTTCTCAATCCTCGACAAGCTATCGTTCGACTCAAATGAAACAGATAATATCTCCGCGTTCGTATTTCCGAATGATCTATCCTGGCCTTCACCTCGACCTTGACGTCTCTTGTTTGTCTTAAGTTAGATCGATGATGCTCATGATTCCAGCGAAAGGCGTCTAGAGCGAGTTCTTTATCGAGCGTTTTCAGAGGAGTAAAAGCTTCAAGAGAAGCAAGAGGAAAATCTAGGATTCTTCCAACGCATCGACATCTTCTTTCTTCCTAGACTGTCTATCAAGCCTTCTGTTCCATCGTTCCTTGCTCTATTTCTGTTCGTTCCCTCTCTCCTCTGCCGTTCACCCTGCGAGAATTGGGGATTTGCGGTTTACCAGTAGCGTCGCGAGTGCCAGACGCAAAAAACAAATGAACGAGCCACGAAAGGTGGCCTGGAGGAGGGCGGCAACCTGGATCTGGAAGCTGGTACCGTCTCGCGTTGCTTCTTTCTTTCTTTTCGTTCTCTTTTTTCTCTCCAGTCCGTTTGTTTCGTTTCTTTCTCAGTTCGCGAACTCACCTCCCACGACGAAGGTTCGGTTCTATAAAAGAAACACCTTTCTTCTATTTCTGTTTCAACTTCGACCTCACCCCCTTTATCGGAGCTACACTTCAGAGCCTCTGTTTCCGCGAGTTATCGACGTTGGCCGATAAATTTGAAACGAACGAAAGGAAAACAACGGGGGGAAGAGGGACGGGACGGTTTTCCAGGCATTTACCGTGCTCCATTTAACAATTATTTTAATTTTATTCCATTGTTTTATGCGGACCGACGTTTAAACGGCTCGCTATTGTTCGCAACCGTGATCGATGTACTTTAATCGATCCTCAATCTAAAAACAAAAATCGTTTGACGAACGTGGCATTATAATTCTTGGTATTGTCGACATATCACGTGGAAACTACCTTTCTCAAACCTACAAACATATTTCTGCCAACGAAACGAATTTTCAATGAAAATGATACTTCGGTAATCTACATTTTCGCGCATACATATTACGATTAATTAAAAGCGATCATTTATATGGAAAAATGCACGTCTCGATAAGTAGAATGAGAAGGGTGAATGGTCAGACGGATAATACAGAACACGTCTGATCAATCAAGTAGTATAAACGGAATATCATACGGCGAGCGATATTCGTAGTAAGACAAATCAAATATTGAAAATCTCTCTCCTGAAAAGAAAATGATTTTCGAGCGAAATATAATTATACCGATATTTAAGCATAGATGTGAAGTCTCTATAAGACTTTTTATAAATATGACAAAATTTTTTATTTCAGGAACCTGGGAGTAAAATTAAACTTCAGTAGAAAAATCTATATGTCTACAGACATTAAAACATTATTATTATAAAAAGCGAGAAACTGACAACAGAATTCTCTGAATAAATACGAAATTTATGTATCGTCCTCTATACTCGTCTCGTTTCTGAAAAACAATTGGACCATTTTTCCACGAGATCTTTTAAAACATCCCTCTTTGCCGTTCTATCAATAGCACTCGTTAATGCGTCATTATCCTCTCGTAATACCGTTAAGCTGAGCCATGCTTCTACGCGCTCTATGCGCTTTTAAATCCCATAACTCCTCTTTATTTATTTGCACGATAAAAACGAAATAACAATAGCTCATCATCTATGAGGCTATTATTCGAAACGTTTCGTACGTTTGCAGGAGATCGTATATTCAGTGGAATCGTCGCAACAATCGAACGGCAAAGGATTCCGAGGGACGGTGTAAAGTAACGAATAAATGGGAAACGATTATTACTGGCGCGAGTTTACACGCGGGTCCAGGTATCGGCTGGAGAAACGGATGACGGTCGTACCTCAGCCCGGAGTATATCGTAAAAATGAAGACCATCGTAAAATCGGGCGACTGATGTTTCCGTAGACTCTCTCTTTAGACAGGCGAACCAGAAAGCATCTTCAATAAATAGAAACGTTTTTTTTCTTAGAAGGAGAGTAGCTTTATGAAATCAGCGGCGAGGGATCGAGCGGTTCCCTAAACCGATGGTTCGCGTGCCAGCTCTGGTTCTGGCATGCCTCAAGATTATCGATTCGACGGCGTTTGTTGGAATACAAACGACAGCTACTTAGTCTTCCGCCTCTTACGTAACCTTCTCTGCCTTGCCTTTATTGGGTTATTACTTTGATTTGTCACTTCTTATATGGTTCCGCTTATGGAGCCGAGGGATACGCGGTGAATTTTGCCAACTTTTCTTAGGTTCAGCCATCGAACCATTCTTGCACACTACCGCTAAGGTTATCCAGTAATCACGATGAAGATCGAGAAGCTTGCCCAAGGCAGAATATATTCGGTTCTCAAAGGAATAATTCAGCCTCTTTAATTGGAAGTATGCGATGAATGAGTAAATCCTCATAAATTCCCGAGGCATCTTACTAAGTTCTATGATTCGCGTTCATTAGGAATTCATCAGTTTCTTAATATTTATGCCAACACTTCGGTGTCTCACCGTCACTCTATACTTTACTTCCGATGAAATTCACTCGCCAAACTATAACGCGAGCAAAAATCTCATTTTCATCGTTTCTTCATTCTCCAAAGCTAACCTAGGGAGTTTGACGAATCTGTTCGGAAAACATTGTCTCTGAAATGTCATCTTTGCTGTTAATTCTCTTTGACTGTTGGTCGAGTCTTGATAAAAATAAGAGGAGAATTCCTTGAAACATGATCATTAGCGAACACGTATGTATCATTCATAACCATACGCGAAGAGAACGAGTAGCGCGACAATTAGCCAGCTCCTGCGGCCTGGTCCCGTACACGATCTGCCGGCCGGTTAACGAATCCCAGCACGTAGGAAACGACCAGATTTTAAGCTCCACGTGAGATGCTAACCGCGGCGATCTAATTATGCAATTTAAATTTGAATCAACGCGCGTGGGGCGCTGGCGAACCTCGTCGCATATGCTAGCAACGCTCATTTCAAAGGGAATAACCATGAGAATCTGGCTAGTTTCAGACAATTTCTTTTTTCCGTTTCTTCTTTCGGACGAGTTTCGAGCGCAAAATTGGTAAACTACGAAGCGGAAGGATGCTTGTTGTGAAGAAAGTAACGGTTAGACGCGCGTAATATTCCTGCTTGGAATCGGAGGATTTTGTTGCGGAGTAGAGAACGATGGAAAAGTAAAATGATGTTAAGTGAAATTTGGAAAAATTACTACAGAGGATTATAGCAATGGAACGTGCAGCATCAACGTTGTAGACGTTTCTTTCTAGAAAATTTTTCTCATAAAGATTTTAAGCGAACTTGTATTAAAAGGAAAATATAACCAATTGTAAGTCAAAAGATTCGACCACTGTAATATTGTTAATTTTAAGCGAAGATTGTGAAAGAAAAAAAGAAATCAACTCAACGTACATGAATCTGGTTAAAAAATAGACATTGTGATCTGGAAAAAGAAGATAGTGGAAATAGAGAAGGTAAAGGCGAGATTTTTCGTATGCATAAAGTGTATGTTGAAAATCATATAAAAGCTATCGAAAGTTACTAAGGTGAATTGAAAGTTAAATTACTGTCAGTCGAAGGAGATTTGTCAAACTCACTGAAACTTCTATTCGTATTCGCCTGTTTAATATTAATTTATTGTAACCGTTGTGTGTACTCCAATAATTTGTCATCAAAACTTATAATAACCTATTAATTACCATGTACAACATTTTCAATCAGAACTACAGTTAGTTTAATGAGCATCACTATCCTTCGATCACGCTTAACGATCAATCTCATCACACAACAATTCCCCAAAGTAAATTCGCGAACTTATTTCCCGTCCCATTACACTCGGGATCTTAAGCTCGATCAATTCGATAAATTACCCCGCTATTTACCAAATAACTTCCTTTCAGTGGAACAAACTCAGTTTTTCCGTGACACGTAAACGTTTAGAGGGTTTTGGTTTTCCAAGAAACGAGACAGGGATGAAAGAGAGATGAAAACGGAAACGAAACAAGGGTCGAAAGGTAGAAAGAGAAAGATATAGAACAGCGGTAACAGCACGTTGAAGCTGGCTACGCTTGTTGTACGCGGATGAAACGTGCAGATCCCCTGGCACAGTTCCGGCTTACACGTTTGACAGCTGAGGAAATTATATTTCTCAACTGCCATTTAAGTTTGCGCGTCGCTTCGTTCATCAGGCCGAATAGGCAACTGGCATCCCCTTGGTGGATTGCTCTTCCTTCTTCCTCTTTCCGTTCATATTCCCCGGTTCTACCATTTCTCTTATCCTTCTCAGATCCTCGGCAATCCAACTTCGTGGCTTAATCCCTTGATGGTAACACGATCTGGATCTCCGACTCGCGCGAAATCCTCGCTGACGTTCGGCCACGTTGTTACTGACAATCGTATAATATATCGTGATATTATTTCGCGGGAAGGGATGATATGCCTTCCGGGCTGCCCTCAGTTCGGTTTAGGGGGGAATTTGATTACAACGTTAATGAATTGCCTTTTGTCTAACGGAATTCAGCTCTCTCGCAATAGAATCTCTCCTTTCGGTTTCCAATCTAACGAGTAGAATCCGAGGAAACCCTGCGAATTCCAGATTTCTCCATTGGTTTACATCGAGTTTTTAAGCACAGTATCTTGTTTCACTGCGATATCTCTCAATGAGATTTGGAAACGTGACGTCATAGAATTGGATGGATGGATGACGAATGATCAAGGATTGAACGAAAATTTATATTAAAGCTTTGAATGAGAATGAGTTCAGAGAATGAGCTAATGAATATTGAGTTCTAGAATGCATTGCATCACATCGGATACTTGTCACGTTGCAAGAGAGAAATCTTTAAAAATACGCAATATCGTTGGAATCGTGAATCAAGTCAATTTACTTTCAATTCGTTCATTAAAACGAAGCGACATAAATAGTAACAAAATATAAGATAAATTTGTAAAAAAGCGTTTGCAACATCATGACTTTCTTGATTTATAGAATCAATTAATGCGCCTTCCAAATGGCTTCATTGTCAGAGAATGCACAAGAATCAGAATTGAGGTATTTTTTACAGAGTCTAGAGTCATTTTACTCTTAAACTATTATTATTACTTTATTATTAAATGTTGTGTATTATTTAATAAGTACTACTCTTCTATAAATAGAAACTTGTCTGCAACCGAAAATGCCTCCAACAATTTGCAGAAAATCCATCGAATTATTGTCACACCGTTTCTACACACTTTGCGACAATTTAACTTATAATTCACTGGAGTCGCAACACGTTCTATAGCCACTCGAATAGTCTCTTATTGAAGCTTGCCAACGAGTGCATTCGACGTGGCGCCACGTCGAAATCGAGAGACAGCAACGTCAGGGTTGGTGACAGCAGCCTGGCTCAAAGTCAATTCGAAATACAGACAGCTAGATCGTAGCCCGTGCCTTTTAAGGTGATGAAAGGAATCAACATTGAAGGTGTCGTCGGATTTAATCGTCGCTTTCAGGGTATCCGCGAAGTAACGAACGTCTCTATGTTAGTCTCGCGTTTCGAGGAACGTTTCGAAAGAAGGAAGAAATGGATCGTGTTGGAAAGTCGATGCAACCTGAAGCAAGGACGTCTAACGAACTACGAAAAAGTACGTCGTAAAAGCTTGTCGTTTTCTGATTGTTGCGCCGCTGTCTTGATAAACCTCGATGACCGATTCGGAATTCAAGATCGCAAGGATAAAGATTAAAGGGTACGGCGGTGGAATAACTTACTTTCGGTAACCGTTCTAAAAGCAGCCAGGTCACGTACTTTCTTGTAGCAGCTGTTGGAAATTTAAAGTCGATTCCATTCGCTTTGTCGTTCCGAGACTTCTACTTTTGCGATCGTATTCTCCGATCGATACAACTCGTCAGGTTGTTAATTGTATCACGAAAGCCGTTCTTTCTCGAGCCAAAAAGTATACGCGTGAAAAGCGAGCAACCGAGATATTTCCGAGAGACAGGGGAACGGAATACGTTCTCCTTGATTATCACGTCGAGTATTCCCAAGATACACGAACGGTCTTGGTCGTTCTCGTTTTTCTCTTGAAACGTATTTTCCTGGGTCGCGCGTTCGCGTGTCCATGTTAGACCCTTCATATTTTCTGAATGAACACGACATGCTTGTTGTTGGCTTGCCGTAGTAATTCATGTTACTCTACCACGTACGAGACAGTTACAGGCTGAAAACCGAATCGTCCTTATTCTCCAAGCCGGTTATTCGGCGCGACATTCTACTCTTACTCGAGATTAACGCGCATGAAAATATTAGAAGACCGGCAGAGTTCCCTTTTCTCTTCCATTCTGCGAATGGCTGCGGCCAATTTAACCCTCTATTCGTATGCAGAACGAGCCGCGTGTGCACTTGCTTCGCGCATATGTTACATGCTTAGCTTGCTGTCTATCTAGCCTGCTGTTCCGGAATTCTGCGTGGATCTATCGGCCAGCTGGACCTAATGGTCATTTCACGGACGAACACGTATCCGTTTCGCGTACAGTTCCGCTCAAAACTCCCCCGTCTTCTCTCCCTCATCCACCCCCACCTGGCTTTCCTAATCAGCGTGAAATTAACTGTCTCCGTTGCTAGTTGCAAACTCGAACTCGTGTTACGCGACTGTGAGCCTGCAGGATTTTAGCATAAGCGCCGATACAGGAATTCCACGTGCATTGGATGCGATGAACTTCATGCGGAACGAAAGATCAAAGGACCGTAGGTGTCACGTTTTTAAAACTTGTCCGCAGTATACTATGATCTAGATTATCGTAAGTACGTATGAATAGTAGAAGAAAACGATAAGAATTAGTGTTATTTCCAATCTATGGATTTTTATGCATTTTTGGAAAATTTAAAGATATAAACTTAAATTTAAAGAATGCATATACCTACTGTGTGAAAATATATAAAATATTTCAAGTAAATTATTCATTGTAATGCTTAGTAGGTAAAACAAATTTCTATTTAGGTTCCAGTGCTTTTAGTTATGTTACTAAAAATATGAATTATTAATCATCCATGGCTTTGTATAGACATGTACAAAAATCAATATTTGGATAATTTTTATATTCCCAGTCGAATTCGGATCTTAAAAATGCTAATACTCTTGATAATGACATTGTTTCAAGAATATTATAACGATATTCGGGAGGTATTTTACATCAAAAGACCGTTTGAAAGTTTGTAGCATGTTTCGATGATTTTAATATTCCCAGCCGAATAATTCTGATTTTCCAAATTCCAATAAATTCGACTGCAGTGTCGATATATTCGAAGAGTGCTTTATATCAAAAGATGTTCCACGAAACGTTATATGTATTGTGTTTCTAAAATTTCTAGTCGAATAATTCTGATTTCTCAAATTCCAATAATTTTGATGGTAATAACGTTGAAAATCCCTGGAGGGTATTTTGTATCAAAGGATCGTAGTGTCGTCTTTTGAAAGCTTTCTAAAGTGGTAATACGTAGGTTAATGGATCGTAAGTAGGTGATGTAATGAAACGAGACACCTCCAATTACGATAATTTCTGTATTTCGAGCGATATAGTTGCGAATCGTAAGATGTAAGTGGATGAGTGATGCCACGTGAAAATTTCGCTTCACGTGACAAGAACATGTATTCCACGTGAATCCCTTAAGAGTGTAGCATGATTGCGAAGAGAATTCATGCGTAAATTATAGCAGTTATCGTACATAATGTTGCAAAGCTAAAATTACTATTTGAATGTCACATCTGTATTTATTCGCTTATGCACGTTTCGCTTGTTCAAGTATAAGAATCTTCCAGATAATTTTAGTACTCTCTGTTGCAACGGTTCTCATCTTTTAAATTCCAATAACTTTAACAGAAGTAGCATTCGTAATATTTACTTACTCGACTGCTTTGTATCTCCTGAAAGTTCTGTTTCTCCCTACAAGCAATATTCCCATAATCGCACATAGAAAAAGAGAAGAAAAACTCATCGAGAAGTGTCTCGAAACCTGGCCAAGTCCTCTGTCGCAGCCCTCGCGTCAACCCTCCGTGCAAGGGTCGAAACTTACGACCATGAACTTGCGAGTTATGCCCGTTGCCCTTGCGGAGAATAAAACACAACCCAGTGGTTGGGTCCGAAGTGCCTCGGGGAGCGATAAAAAGACTGCTGCGTCACGGCTACGTTTCGAAATTTACTGGATATATTCTCCACCCCTTCTCTCTCTCTCTCTCTCTCTCTCTCTCTTTCTAACCATTTCTATATACGTGTATCACCTACGTGTACTTGTACGTACGTTTGTGTTTTACGCTTTATGAATCTCACCCTCGATCACACGAGTCTCGATCGCTTTCGCGAAGGACGCACGTTCCTCTATCTGTCCGGAATGGTTCTCCGGTTGCGGTGTTTAATGCGCCCCGTGTATGGTCATATTAGAGCTGTATTTTCGTTACCCATTACGTTTTACGGGCCGTTATGTCGCGGCACGCGGGAACTCGAACCGCATCGAGTCGAGGCGAATGATTCGTGGAAAAAGGAGTGGTTTTCCAGGGCTGGACTGTCCAGGGATGCATGGTGGGTCGCTCTGTCACGGTTAGTGCACGTCCGAGAAATTACCAGCTCTTCTCCTTCCTGCCCTTCTTCTCCTTTCATCTCTTTTCATTGCCTCGGATTGTAATTGTATTTGCTGCCGGTACGTAAGAAGCAGAGCCAGGAATTTTTCGTGCTTCCGTGGAATACGAGACCCGTTTCTATACGATGCAACGCGTAGCCCGCGCGTAAACATTGTTCTGAATTAAATGTGCGATGAATGGCCGCCGAGACAAACAACACGGGCTACGTACCTCGGCGAATTGTAATTAACAGTACGAAGCAGGAGAAAAAAAAAGAAAACGAAGGAAGAAGGGTTGAAATAGGAGGGGTGCACGACGAGGAGCACAAGCAGAGGTTAGACGATCGGTTCGAATCGATCGATTCACTTCGTTCTCGCTTTCTCTCTCTTTCTATCTCGTTTGGTAATAAAGATCTCTTTTGCCAGGCTCGTTCCCGGGCCTTATTATTATACGGTGACGCGCGAATTTGCATTATTGAGTTTCACGAGCGGCGAAATTCTAACGGGTATCGATTATTCTTTAAAACGGGCGGCGTGCAGCTGTTTCCTTAGTAACCGGTAATTTCGTAGATCCTCGCTGACGCGCATCGTTATACCGTTTATCCGGAAATTAGCAATTTCATTTTGCTTCGGCCGTAATTAATTTTCGATGCATACGCGCGATTGTGTGTTTTAATATCCGATCTTCTTTCCAGCTTTTCACTCCCCCGGCCACCCCTTTCACTGACTCTTCTCGCTCGTCGGGCTCAAAGTATCGCTTGCTCGTCGTCGATATAAATAACTCCCCTGCCCCCGGATTATTCTTCTTTTAATATTTATCGGGAAAAATCTGTTTTTAAGATCCCCTCGCGGATTTCCATGGAAATTGATGAATTCTGGTATCGATATATGAATGCAAATCTCTCCGCGATTTTATTAGACGAACTTTGACACTTCTTTCGTACTAATTTTCGTTTTTTTTTCGGTTATAAATTCTCCGTCGTTCTACATATTTTATATGTTGGTTATTATGAATCGCGAGAGACTTTGTTTTAGATGAAAATCTGATACAGCAATTTTTTAACAGTAAGTCTATTTTACTTCTAACGAAACTCGTTTTTATCCCAGCAAAAATTCCTGTTTTTCAGTATCCCCTATAAATAAAACGAACTCCGTAACCACTCTATAGATACTAATACCTCGGAAATTAGGCAAGAATCAAGAGCCTTACAGAACTCATTTCCTCTAAGTATAAATTGCTTGTTCCCTAACACTCTCATTCGGTAGCTGCAAAAAGTATATGCACGTACCCTTATTGTCTAATTTATTTTTTAAATCAGGTTTTTCATTTCGTAGTAACAGCATCAAATTATTGAACTCACACGAAAGTATAATACTATCAAATGATACGAATACACTTGGATCTATTTAATTAGCATGTAAATACTGTAACAGATTTAACGATTTGCAAATAATTTTTTTAATCACTGTAGATGAAACAAATTTTGGCACTTATTTAGAATAAGTACAATGCGGCATCTGAACAAGAATTCAAGACAAATACAAAAAAATGCATATAATATGCAGCTTTCCTGAAATCCCTTTTTAATGTCACATATCGGTAGCTGGTGACCAGTCCCGTTTATAGCCATTAATATTTCGTCAAATGGGTTTGTATCGTTCGTTAACCAGCGTCACGAAAAACAGGTATTTTTACCGTCGCACAGTGTGGCGTGCATTGGACAAACGTCGAGATAGTCATTGACCGATTTTGATCTTACAATTTATTGATATCCAAGTCAGCCTGTAGCTAAGAAATATAAATGTAAGCGATAATTCTTCAAAAATTCAATAGAAAATACATTATCCTTAACCTTAGCTCAATCTCGTGTCTCGTAATACAGTCTAAAATTTCTAACATACGTGAAGTTAAAATACAATGAAATATTTATTTTGAGGTGACGTTGGTATTCCGAATAAATACCCAAAATATCCCTTTTACATACCAAAATAGGTATCTAAAATATTCTTTCTAAATAATTTCTTCCCAAACCTTCCAACTGCGATAGATACCGATGCTCAATACCATCCAAACCCTTTTTCCATCTTTCGCAGTATCCACTGGCAAATCCCATTCTGCTACAATTCCCATCGTCGCGTCGCGTCGAAGCTTAACAAATTTCCGGCCCCCGATCTTTCTTCAGCGTGCCAATTCTTCCATACAAATCACCCACAACCAGCCACTTTTCATATCTCAAAGTGTCTCGAAAGACGAACGAGCCGCGACACCCCGCGGAGACGTCGCCTATACATCGAGCATCCCAGTCAGTGCGAAGAAAGAGCCTCCATCCGCGAGAGTAGCGTGCTCGTGCACACGGCCGACGTTCCGAAAATTTAAGCAAGCTGCCGTAGCACGCACGAAACCAACGAAATTGAAGTGGCGCATGGAAATGGTGGAGACAGGTCGTGACAGAGACGCATACACAGCAACGAGAGGGGCAGAGAGGCGGAGGTGGTTTCCGCGTCTCGTCGAGTCGCGTGAGCGTGTACAAGCGGCGTTCAAGCAGCGTCGCGGCCGATCGATCGCGTAAACCGTCCCTCATCGTACTACTTGGTACCGACGATGAATGTATTTTATCAATTTTTGCCGTGGACACGCGGGCGCGTCCACGAATCGCGCCGGCGAATTTGCATGATTAATCATTTCGACGTCGCGTGTTGGTACCGGTTCGCCTGATCGGTTAAAACGAACGATGACGAAACCAGAGAGGGAGTGGATACGAGCCACCGGGAGATGCGTCGACGTGCACGGAGAATTATGAGTTTCCGACGCGACCACGTAACGGGGAATTTGCGTGGGATAAAGCGGACAACCGGCTGCGCGGCTGAGATTAGGTTCCAAAACTGCACGGGTTTCGGTTATGTAAGGATACTTTTAGAATTCTGCTCGGGTGCACAAAATGCTGGGTTAGATGCGCGGTATTTGCGTTCTTTTCTTGCGCTAGTTTTATAGCAGAATTGGTTAGAGATGTATTCTTGGAAAAAAGAGACGTCGAGAGGTGAAATTAAAATGTTCCAACCGATTGCATTTCCTCTATGCTATTTTAATTACTCGTGATTCTCTTTTTAATATCTGTTCTTGTAATTCGTCGTTATTACCATCTGTTTTTGATAGTATCGGGTCATATAAAACTCTTCGTAGGCTGTTAGTATAGCGTAAACTAATTCCTCTAATATCAAAAATGAATTTCGCTTTTTCCACAATTCTTCATTGTATCGCTTTCTTTTTCTTCTATTCTCTTCGATGCACAGAGAATTCTTGGCTCTGAAAATAAATTTTTCTTTCAAACGTAAGAAGAACAGGGCTAGGAAAATGTTGTAATCGACTTGCTTGATAACAAATGGATCCTCTATTCAGATTCTCAGACCGTCAGTGACGAATCCGTTGCATAATCTTCATTAATCGCATCAGATTTAGCTGGTAAGCTCTTTGAAAGCGATTACTCGATTGCGTAGAATCGATGATCGGACTCGTTTCGCTTCGACGCTTCTTCTCCTTTCTATTTTACAATTCTGCTATTGGTACTGTTCGAACAGAGCGGTAACAATGTTAGAGTTTTCAACAATCTCTCTTTGTTCCTTGCGATGCTTGAACAACAGTTCCTTAGGTACTTGAATCGCTTTAGGGTCTTGACAGCTCAGAGTAGCAAATTACTTCGTGAAGTTACTAAATGTAGGTTGAGTGAGCATTTAACCACGAACTCAGGCTAAAACAATTTTCTTGGTCTTCGTGGTATTTCTGAAGCCCATGTGGTCGAGTTGCTCTTGAAGAATATCGCGACAAAATTTTCTGTTCCTTCTTGAAATCGTTCAATCTTTTATTCAGAAAATCAAAAAATAGGACGAAATTCAACCTTAAAATGTCAGTGCACAATGGAGTATCATTTATTTTTTATAATTCATGATGGAGTTATAATTCTTGGATAGGCAGAGATGATCGAAAAAGATAATTTTCGTGATAGGACAAATAAAGTAGAACATAAGGGAATATTACAAATTACGAATTAATTAACTTATTGCTGATTGATAATCCTAATAAAATATTGCAAATTTGTAAAATCATAAAATTGTGAAAGACGAATATGTAAACTACAAATTGTATATTACCTTGCCAACTCACAAACGCTATTAGTCGCTAAATTATTATGCAAGAGGACCCAGAGAAGTATAAATAACAGAGAGATATTTCAGAAGTACCTAAAATAAGTGGGAAAATGCAGTTCTCTACTAATATTCCAGGATTAATCAAAGAATGTACGGTTGCACAAAGAAGTTTTTGAGAATTTCCTGTAATTTGATTAATGATAACGCACTTTCACGTATTACACGGGATACGGGCGGATAAAATGGGAAAAATATTCAAATTCGGGTGTGTCGTTCGTGAATATTTCTGTTTATGCGCCGTGACACGAATACAGAACACGGATTTTTAAAATTCAATCCCGCGAGTATGTCTCTGTCGGAAAGAAACGAGTCATCCGAGCAAAGCAAATTCGCAAACACCGTCTATCCTAAATGTTTCCGGAGCAGCGGTGTGCTCGTCATTTTTTAAATTATTCCATTTTCTCCGTTGGCCATTGTCGACTATTTCTTATTCATTGACAAAATATTCTCGGCATTCTTCCATTCTTCCAACGAGGACGAATCTTTCTCCTACGATTTCACTGTTGCGTCCCTCTTATAAAGACGCTATGTCTAGCAAATATGGTCGTTTAACAAACCATGGAATTATACACTGTCACTTATTGGTTCACATTAGGTCACTTATTGGTTTCCTGTCAAATGTCATAATTAACTTACTTTGTCAAAAAGACAATTATGCTGGATGCATTCGTACAAAATTGTAATCCGATACACGCAGAGAAAATTTGTGGAAGCTATTTAGAGTCATGTAATTATAATACTTATGTGTTAACATACGCGGTTTTTCAATTTGTGTAAATTCTATTGGAAATAAATTTTAGTAAATTACGTAAGAAATTCCAAGAAGTCTGTCCAAAATTTGAAAATAATTTATTGGAGGATAAATGAAATAATAATCTGAACTTCAAAATTGATTACAATAATGATTGAAAGACCCAACATAAAATAAGATTGGACTTTATTATACAAAATCAATGAGATTATCGTTATAATAATGAATATATTGGTTCGTTATATCTGTGATTTGGACTGAAATAATTTTTAAAGGTTTTCCAGAATTTCCTAATGATGGTTCCGATTTATCATTTTCCATAGCTGTCTTAATACTTATGAATGGGAGTATATTTCGAGTTCCATCTGCAAAATGCTCGTAGAAGAACAGACGACTACCAGTGTTAAGTCTAACGTGCAAAATTTCCACTGGGATCCTCAACTTAACGATGGTTGTTAAAAAGCCATAAACCTTGTTCCATCTTGCTTCTCCACCTAAAATTCGTGCCTCCATCCCCTTACAGCATGAATTTTACTACCACAGACTCGTTTCTCTCACGATCAAATTGTACGAACAACTTTACCACAAAGTGTCTCAATCTACGCGCTGCATCTATGAGAATAAGCTTGCGTGAGAAGAAAATCAATCGTTTGGTCAGACGATAGTTTTGTCAGTGGAATGGCCCGACTAATAGATCAGGTTATGGTTCTGGTTAGTTCAAATTTACACATCGTTCATTTATACGATCATGGAAAATAAACCCTTCAACCAGTCATAGGATAGAAAGTTGGAATTAAGAAATTCTTAATAATTCAGTTGGATCAGTCAAGAAACTGATCAGGTATTTTTAGAAAATTTCTGAATCTCAGGATAGGTGAAGTTTCTAGAACTAACGATTAACATTTCATTCTTCAAAAATCAAATAATTGACACCGGAGAAATTAACAGCGATTGTCACAGAAGCTTCAATTTGTTTCCTGAATAGCACATTCAGAAATACTTAGGTAACGGCTCTTGGATTTTAAAAATATCTAATGAAATATTTTTTAATGATAGCTTTTATATTATAGTTAAGGAAACTTACGATTTTTGAGATATGTCGGTCTTACTTTACGTAATGCTGAGAATTTTCACGTAAGACTTGAATCATTGTTAAAACAGATTGATTCATCAGACGGGTTTATGGGCCAAAATGAAACAAGAACTTTTTTTAATGGATTAAGCTGCTACGATTATAGGTTAAAAGCCCGTAATTATTCCGAACTCACGTACGTTATCTACAAGTGGGCGGAGCAAATGAAGGGCTGTTGAGTCTCGTGATATTACACTGGATATTAACCAGGATAAAAAAAGGAATAAATTATCGCTCTAGCAATTTTCCACAAATTCCCGTGGAACACCGGATACATCGCAGAAATATTCGTAACGGAAGAATGGCGTAACGTGTATCATTTCTCTAGTGGAAAATGCAAGCGGCGCGGCAACGGTATTTGTGGCGTGTATCGTGTTGCGAAATCAAATCAATATTAAATTACTTGTTCGTTAAACTGTTCCCGCAATTTATTTGTGCCACTGTTCTTGTCCAAAACGGATGAAGGAAAAGCGTGGAAATTACAGTTGGAAATTTAAATAATTCGGGGAAACGCAACACGGAGAGTTGAACAAATTTTTCAACAAAACGACTGAGAAAATGTGGCACGCGTGGAATTTTCTATGTTTGACAAAACACGCGCATGCAGTAAATGGGAGTTTTCTTGTACACGCACCCCTCTCCGTTTTATAGTTTATTAGTCGTCGCGAGATTGTCGTAACCTTTTCTTGGAAAATCCCTATGGCACTTTTTACGATCGTTCGTGATCACTCAGCTGCGCAGTCCTGCTATGTCCCTTTCCCTTTTCACTTTTTCCTTTCCTTCCTAATCGTTCCTTTTTTTCTTTTTGTTGGCCAGGTTATTTCACTAGAGGATCTTCCCGCTGTGGGAAGCTTACAAACCAACCCGATAACCGCGTTCTCAGTATCGATATCGGCGATTCGACCAGCGTTACGGCCACTCAAATATCAAAGGTAAAAAGTAAAACTGTCTCGAATCCTCTGATCGATGTTCTGGTGTAAAAAATTCACGAAACGATTGCAAAAGGTCCGACAACTATATCGATCCATGAACCATATACGTATGAATTCTGATTGACATTGACGATTGGTGATGTACGCCGATGCACATGTGACTTCATTTTATTTTTACACATACGAAAACACATTATGTTCCATCGAGACACATTTTCATCTTTGTCGCTTCCCGATCGAGCAAAATTAATTTTCCTGGCTCTTTTCATCTCGCCGTGAAATCGATGAGGAAGTTATTTGCAAGTAACGTGTTCGCTGTTTCGATTTCAAGCAGCTCGATAGGCGTTTACCACGCGAAAAATATTGCGGTACATCAAAAGGATTGCTCCTTTGCCGTTAGCTCGATGGTTTATGCGGTGCAACCGGGCGACGCGTGCTCACGATGGAAAAAGTTCCCTACCCCCTCCGGTCAGGAAATATCGAATATCGCGATGTTTCTTCGATTCGATGGCGCGTTTCAAAACGGCGATAAAGCAACAACCAAATAAGATTTAAATAACAGCGGAAAAGATGAAAGAGCTTTATACGTTCGCTCCAAGCACCCCTGTGTATCTCGTGTGCGTTTTAAAAATGATTCAGCGTACTAAAACGTACTAAGACGTACAAGAAGCAAAGATCGTCGAGAATACTCACATGAACACACAGGCACAGGTAGTGAAAATTCGTCGATATGGCGAAGATTCGACGATCTTCCTGGTCGAGTCGCGTATATTCACAAGTTGGAACCCGGCTGTCGTGAAATATCGAATCGGCTTGGCCTCTGAGCCGCTAACATACTTTTCCTTCGTTTTGATGGACATGAAACGTTTTGTGTTGGTCTATCGAGCTAACGTGGTTTTCGGTTATACGGTTATACTATAACGCTGGCCGAAACGCGTTTCAACCAGGAAAGTGGTCAAACTTCGATCGAGCGTGGAAAACGCATTGGTGCACGATAAAAGCGGCGAAACATTCGAAAGTGCGATTCACTAAAAGGTAAAACAGATACGCGTGTATATTCACGTGACCATTGCCAGCAGCTTTTACCGGTCCATCGCGAATGCACGGAACTGCGAATTGATCGGGTATCAAACCGTAGGCGTACTAAAGAGAACGTTTTGAAAATTATTGGCGTGCAAGCTTAATCCGCGTGTGACTTAATTTGTACCGGCTATTGGCTGAAGAAACGAAAACACTTACCTCGTGTCGTCACGCGAATTTTATGTTCATTGTTATATGATTACATGCTGAAGATCATATTTTTTACAAAATTCGTTGTTCTTTTTTGTTCAAGAAATTTCTACAAAATAAATTCTAATCGTCTCTCGTATGATATTCCTTACAGATTCCTACTTTTCATTCTTATCTTTTCTATAATTCTTTCTTTTTCTATAGTTCAGACATTAAAAGGTAACTTAAAATGGTGTAGTAAATAAAATATAGTTTAGGAGTATTAGGTTGTCCAAAAAGTTTCTTTCGTTTTATGAGGAAATAATAGACGCACAACGTTTCTTGTTTTACATTATTTTGTCGAATTACGTACGATCCATTTTGATTTGTTGAGATAAACACCGTGACATTTCACAGACTCGGGTTCACGTTTGTATAAAGGTGCATTGTTGTAAGAAACACGTTTGCGAAAGAAAGACACTTTCCGGACAACCTAATACACGAACTATCGTATACGCTGAGAAAATTATCAAGTAACTTAACATAGAAATATCTTAATATCTTGAATTTTTAGGTACAATTGCTTTTTAACAATTGTCTCCTTCTTTGTTCATGGAATCATAGAGAAATATTAAGAATATTTTGAAAATAAAATTAAATAAAAAGAAGGAATTTTTTAATTCCTTCCTTTGCCGATGTAGAACGTAGAAATGAATATACTCCGTTTTGTATCACGTGACATTTTTATTCGAACGTGTTTTTATCAGGTTAAGTACATAGTTCCAAGCTTATTGTGTTTGACCATCACGCACGATCTCACGGCACGTTACGTCAGAGGATGCACGCGTTCTAAAATTTAGTTTACTGATGTTGGTGAAAGAACGGCGTGCCTCTGACGGGCTGTGCTTCAACAAGAGACTCTCCACGGCCATGATTTTCAGAGTTCAGGAGCTCGACGACGGGGATCTGTGTCCATGAGAACGACGCATATTGTTTTTCCAAGACACAAAATGAAACATGAGCATTAAATCGAATATCCTCCGACTAGATTTCCCAGAGGACTTGCCCCTACATCGTTTTCGCGACGAATCGATAAATTTCGAATATGTCCCCTTCAATTTGGTCCGGCTGTCTCTAAACCCATCTCTATATGCATCGCCAATGTTATCAAATTTTACAAACACCAATCGCATGAACAAAAAAAAAAAAAGGAAAAAAAACGGAGGGATACCATAAAGATGCAATTTAAGGCGAAAAGTAGCATTCATATGATTTAAATATCCTATGTAGAAAACATTGAAAATTTCACATCTGTCACTAAACCAATCTCTACACGTATTCCAAAAATTATCAAATATTGAAAATAACACTTACATCTTTAAATAGAAAGATAAAGAATTGAAGAAACATTGACAAAATGTAGTTTAAGTAGAAAATTAAGATGCAAATGATTTAAATGTCAATTAGGAAAGTATTGGGAGGAAAGTTGTGGAAATTTCGCATCCAGCAAAGACAGTAGTCGCTCCTGATCTCCGACTTCCATCGTATCAGGGACTACGAGCGGCGAAGGAACCCGAACTTTCGACTTTATGCTCGTTTACACCGCCCATTCCGACGCCGGGGAGGAGCAGGGAGGGTTAGAGTCTGCAAGCGAGGGTGTAACAGGTGGCACATTCCCTCTCGCTCTCGCTCCACGCTCGACGACGTGCGATTTCACGCGGCACCGTCATTATTGACGCTCCCTCCAACGACGAAGGGACCGTTTCTAGCTCACCCATTCATCCCCCTTTCGTCTCTTTCTCTAACCCCGTTGCCACCGCGCTTAAAATCCTCTCCAGAGGAATTCTCGTTCGTGTTCCTCGATCGAGGTTGTGTGGCTTGCCCCCGCGATTCGTCTCGCAATAAAGCTTCCACGGGCCGCGTGCACCGACCGGAATAGAAATTGCATTTTCCTTGGTGGCAAGCCTCGAAGAAAATTCACGGCCTCGGAACGTCGTTAGCGGATCGAAAATGTGAGTCTGATGTTCTTATTGTAACACGGCTCGTAGCTGGCAGAATGTCTGGCCGATTGTTGGACCGAGAACGTTTCGAAATTACCGGTACTTTTCTGTGGGCGAATTCTTCGGGATGGCAAATGGTAAGAACGACGTAGATTACAGCCGTAAAGAGATATTTACGGAGGTTCAATGAAGATGTTGGAACTGA
The DNA here is from genome assembly GCF_000188095.3 of Bombus impatiens. Classification (NCBI taxonomy): domain Eukaryota; kingdom Metazoa; phylum Arthropoda; class Insecta; order Hymenoptera; family Apidae; genus Bombus; species Bombus impatiens. The sequence continues at coordinate 685,738 of NT_176550.1, read as the reverse complement.
ACTTTGTAAATATGGATGGTGAGAATGTTTATCTCGTTTGATTGGAAGTAATTATATTTTAGAGGAAGGAAACTTTGGAAAAAAGACGGACAGAGTTACTTCGAGCAAGATTAATTCTTTAACAGCTGGAGTCAATCCGTCAATAGTGATATATGATATATTTCACTATTAACAACTATTAACGAGTAATTATTAATTCTTTTTTCCACGAAACTTTGGAAGCATGTATTTTTCATATCTGCTACTAGAAATGCAAGAAATCTTGTCGATAAAAAACAATTATCCTCTAAATTGTTCATCATAAATTCTTCATCGATCGAGTCAAAGAGACAAGCTTGCTCTTTCTCATCTACCTTACACGATAACATTCTCCATCTTCTAAAATACGACTGCATTTACTTAATTCCGTGTTACTGGGTTTAATACGAAAATTCGTCAGACACGCCAACTAAATCAAGAACAAGATCTACTTATATGTTAGCTTTTCATTAGCTTTTATCGCGATAAAAGTTTCGAAATAAGTGAATAGGGAGTATAATCTAGATTAGAGGAAAGAAACCTCGCGCGTGCACATAAAAACGAATGATAAATACGATGCAGATTATACGTAGTGTACCTGTCATCCTAGTCAAAAGTTTGCAAAAGCATGAATGAAAAGTACACGTTTAAAAGGTGTACAAAAGTGGAACGGTGAGTGAAAAGAGAGTAGAACCAGGTTGTATGAAAGGATACACAGGTAGAAGGTTTGAAAGCGTGGGGGTGAGGGCGAAATTCTACTCGGACACCTTTGCCGCCTCGTAGTCAATTAGTATTCTGTGGCTAGCTGTGGCTCTGCGGCGGACGAGAATCGGCGGTTCTTCTACCAGGCGACGCCAGACGTTGAAAACAGCCTGGAAACATAATTCCACGACGTCCGCTGTTTACCAGAAACGCCAGACGCTGAAATATTCATGAAACAAACTGCCTTGGACCGCCTCACCTTCTCGCTCGTCTCTGGCCGCGCTCTCTGTCTCTTCCTCTCGATGGTCCCTATTGTCTACCCTGTGTTACACGCGCTCATTTTCCTCACTTTTCATCGTTTCGATAGACACTCGCACGCCACCTCGTCGAAAGGAATATTTCAGAGCAATCACGATCGCGATCGCTCAATTTTAGAAAAGATGTCAGAGGCCACGCTCGACGAGGATTCTCTTTCGTTCATGGTTCACACAGTTATCAATGGACCACGCTATGACCAACACTCACGCTGCTTGTCATTTGTCCATCGTTTTGGGGTTCATGTTTTCATTATTTCGTTTCGTTGATCGAGAATTTTAGTATAATATTCGTATTGATTTTCGGAAATGTATAATTCTTCTTTCCATATCAATTTTGTGCTGAGAGAAAAGATTTTAAAATTCATGTTTATAGATAATACAATCTAATTGTTATAAAGAATTTCTAGCTTATACTTTATAAAATATATTTGGTTGACCCCTTCGCGATGTCACTCGGATCACTCATCGAATCGCACGCTCACACATCACTCGATGAGAAAACGGTTCACGTGACTAATTCCGTGTATTTCGTTAAAAAAAGTCGATGCTTTACTCTCTCGTGGCTCGCTATTCGTTGATCTACCTGACTCTGATCATTGGGAAGATTTTCTTTTCGTACGGGCTTCATGGGAAGTTAGTATAGAAAGGAGCATTATCTTTTTCGCTTTACGTAGCTCAAATTCGCCTTCCAATCACAACGCTTTGTCCCTCGTCATTTATACCAGTGTATTTACAAAATTACATATATATCGGATATCACTGCAAATAAGTTTCACGTATTTCGCGTGTGTGTCTTTGTGTGTCTACGCGTAGGAATGTGTACGTGTCTGTCTGCGTTTGTGTATGTTTCATGTGTTCTTAAGCAGTTAGACTTGATGCACGTGGTATTTTTTACCACGTGGTCGCTATGTAGGAAACCTTCTAAACGTTACAATTTAAATGTAATTCTTTTTTTTTTTGTTTCTTAATAAATCTAAAAACTACGATGGTAGGATCGTGCCCTTCGAACGGGCTATGCGTGTTCGTCGGCAGCGTTCTTCCATTCTTTGGCAATATTATCTATCCATTCTCTGGCACCACTTCTAGACGCTATCAGTGTTGGATCGATCGAAATCGCGGTGGGATCTTTCGTACAAAAATTGGCAGGAATTGGTTCTCGCTCTTCTGCCCGCGATTCATCGCACGCCCCCACAATCGGAGGATCTATGCATCTGAACGGTAATAGATGTGGAGTAGAGCTCGTAAAAGAAAGTCCTTATTCTCGATGCGTTCGTTATTAAATCAATTACCTCGATGTTTCGATAGTCCTCAACGCTTTTATCAAATTAAATTTTAGTTTCAAAAGCCTATATTTAAAGCGATAAAACGCGAAAAACAACGGTAAAAAATTTATCTCGAGCCTTTTAAAAAAGAGCACTCGAATCGATAAAAAATAGATCCAGGGTACCATTCATAACAATTGTATTAAAACAACAAATAAAAAATAAATATTTTCGTACAAAATTTTCACTTTTTTATCCTGTGATCCTCGTAAAAAGATTGTACTCGAACCAGTAAAAAATATTTTTCGAAATTAAGTATCAATTACCTATGCGTTAAAAAACAAATTCTTGCACCTATTTCAACTGGCATCACTAAAAATTGCTTCTTTAAATATTTTAATGTTTCAACTTTTTGAAGCCGAATTATTTCCTTTTTCCGCCGACTTACCTCGTAAACAAAAAGGAACGAATACAACGTCGATCGAACGGTATTCCGGTCGTGTCAGGTCAATTTCATCGCGGTCAGAGCCTCGTGAAAGTAACGAGATCGCAAGAAACATGCAACTCCGGCACACTTCCACGATTCCCGACTGAAACCGTACGATTCGCTCGATCAGCAAGCAGCCCCGCGTAATTAGCGCGTGCACTTGCTCAACGATTAGGCGGTCTTTCCGGCCCGGTAATTAACGTTGGCATCGTTAGCGCGTTAGTCTCGTTTACCCTCCTCCCCTTCGCTGTATCAAATAGAGGGGTTGAAACGGTTACAAGTGTGCGTTTCTATGTGACTTTCTCTCTCTCTCTCTCTGTATGTCTACATATGTGCACAGTTAGACAAGCAGAGATCCGGTTCGCTAAGATTAAAAATAATAAGCGACACACCGATGTGATCCGTTGCTTCTCGCTCAGCGGTTGTTTGACTATCCTATTCCGCTTGGCAAATCGTGAAAACGGTAATTAACATTCCCCAAAGGAACGCCGAGATAAGAACGTTGGATCAAAATTGTCGTTCTTTCGTGATGTCTCCAGCTTTCTGAGTTTTTTGACTTGACATTTTGGAGATGCTATAAAAATTGACGATTACATATTTGGGCAAGCTCACTTTCCTCCTACCGTGGTGCGTATCGTTTGACGAACAGTAGGAATTAAAAAAGGAAAGGACGTCTTCGTAATTATACAGTACCGCGCAATCACGCGTGGTGGTAATATTTCTCCGTTGTTTTTTCGCTGTTAACCCTTTCCGCAATGTTACAAAACTTTTCCAACAACGTTTTTCTACCTTATTTTCACGAAAGTGATTTATCTCTTTCCCACGAGGAAAATTTGAGGTCGATCGTTTTAACCCTCTTTCCCGTTTCATCTCCAGAGTTCCTCCTCTTAATGATGCTCCGGGGTACTCGTCGCTCGTCGAATTTTCATTCCTCGCCGCGCGTCGCGTCCATTAATCCTCCCCTACCGCGAAGAAACGCAGAGAGACAGAAACTGTTCCGGGCCACTCGACGTCGAAATTGCGCTAATTCCGATGATTTATGCGGGCAAGGAAAACGGCCTGTCGGGGAAAGACAGATACAAATACACAGGAGCTCTGTAATTCGCGGGCAGCACGCAAGCATGCGTGCGTGCCTCCTCGTGGCATTCATGAACTTTCCTTTCCGCCCTTTCTTCTTCTTCTGTTTGCCTCCAACCCTTGTTGTATTCTTCCTTAATTTATCTTCCAGTAACAACCGCGTTCCCGCTGACTTCCTCCGCAGCGCGTGCAACTTCGCCACGGAAAGAAAAATCTCGGCCACTCGACCCCCTTCTAGCCGGCCAAATAGACCGCGCAAAACCGCACAGAGCGGAAACCGTTTCTTGCTCGACTGGAGAAACGAGTCTGTGCTTCGTCTCGTCACTGCGGATTACTTGGAGTGTTCGTGTTCTTAAACAAGTTGTTTCAGCTTAGCGTTGTAGGTACTTGTGATTTCATATTTCGTCGTAAAGATTTCTTGAGCCTCCTGTCGATATATTTTACCATAGCAATAGCAGATTTCGTGTTGTGAAAGTTACTATTACGTTAGAGATTCGGGATCATTTCGAGTATTGAAAGGTGAATGTGCGATGATTCGCAGAGCAGAATTCAGTGTATCATATCTCAAACGCGTCCTTCATTTGGTAATTCATTTGGTTACAGCGGTGTCAGCGTTCGTCTGAAAATCCTGCCGATTTCAGCGTTTGCATTTACGACGACACGGAGAGGACAGGCGACGGCTCGCGGCATAGAATCCCCGATTTTCTGATCGACACATTCCGCGGCAGCGAAGATGCTTCTACGGCATCCGAATAATCCTCGGTAGGATCGTTGCGCAGCCAAATGCCTCCGGCCGAGCGTAGACACGCGCTGGATGCGGTGCTCGAGCGAATAGCTTTTGCTGGCGGCACTGCCACTGGCATTCGTGCTGCCGTTGGTGCTGTTGCTGCCGTTGCTGTTGCTTCGCTCGTTGTTGGCCAGCGGGGAACAATGGGTCGCGACGGCTAGGTCGCCAGGTTCTGCAACACACAATGACACGCAATGATGAACGATGCTTGCCGCTCTCTCGACTCTCGTTAAAACGGTTTAAAACGCCTAGTGCGTGAAACATGCGATTTCAGCTTCGACCGCTCCCCTATTTCATTGTTTCTCGCTCTTTCTTTATTTTTTTTTTTTAATTGTATTTCTTTTTTTTTGGTCGTCTTTTTACTAGTGTGTATGTGTGCATGTGTCTCTTTTTATTCATCCCTCTATTCGTTCTCTGCTTCGCTCCGTACCGCGTCAGCTTTCCCGCACATTGTTCGAGAATTAAAGAGACAAATTCCGCATGGGAACTGGATAAAGGAAAATCGGTCTCTAATTTCGTGCGACAATGTCCGTTAACGAGACAAAGGACTTCGATCGTTGATGAAATATCGCGCACCTCCTTTGAGGATACTAATTCTTCGTCCTTTTCCACGTTATAGGAGGACGTTCGTTATCGGATGTGTCGATGCTTGGAACAGCGAACGAAGAATAACGATTCTGTTTCTTAACGATGGAAAAAGAGAAAAATTCTGCTGCTATAGTGGAAAGTGGCTGTACAAAATTAGGTGAGTTTAGAAAAATTGAAAGCCATTCCATTACACCAGTATCTTTTTATATATTGCACTAAAATAGTAAAGAAAGTGTAATAGAATCATTAGAGGTAATCGAGTTATTTGGTGATTGCAAGAATTAGAATAAAGTTCCATGAATCAAGGGCATGTCGCATTCTAACCCCTAAAATGTGACAATACACTGCTTTCATCCTTAGGATCCGCTAACATTTCCAGGAAAGATCTAAATTCCTATCATATATCTAAGTAGAAAGACCACAGATCGTGTTTGACCAGACACGGTCTCGTTCTCCTTACGCTTCTGTCTACCAGCCACCAAATAACTTCCAGAGCACTTCTATCAATCCACATCCATTCTTATTACTTCTTGCTGTTTTCCTTTATCCAAAAACGCAACATTCTTCATTCTCCAACACGAATATCTCGGTAAAAATGCCCGGTTGAAGAAAAAACGATGACAAGCACGACGACGAAGAACTGGGAATGGAGAAATCGTGATAGGATTGTTCGCCGACTAATTTTACAGCGGCGCCGCGTTGCAGATGAAAAACGGACATCCTATAAATCCTTCATGGCCGCGTGCGCGCACGGATACGAAGATCTCTGTTGCCGATCGCAATTTGCGCGATCTCCGATATTGCTGCCGGCTCGTTTCGCGTCGCGTCGTGAGATATTAACGCCAGGCTACCAAACCTCCCTTCTCTCGCCAATCTCCCATTCCCCTGTTACCTCCTCCATCTCCTACACCTATCTGCCTCGATACCTGGTTGCACTGCATCTCCGTTTGCCGGTCTACCCCATTCGGCATACATCGAGTACGTCTCTGGTGTTCCCGAATTAACCGTACCGGACCAATCTGCGGTAGGTCAAAGTTCTATCATGGACTGTACGCAATCAGCTGCTAATTGGGAAATGATTGGAGCCACCTCCACCGATGCTATCGTGCCTCTAACTATCTCTGGTCGGCGAATAACCCCCGAGCCGATATAAATGCCCCCATAAATGCCAAAGCGACGTTTACACACAAGGGATGAGCTAGAATCTCATGCCACGAAACTCTGCATGCGCATGATGCGAGGGTATACTGTCACTTATTTGTACCTTCATACATATTTTCAGTGGAACTGCCAACGTTTCCCCTTTCGGAAAATGTAGAAGAGTTTCTACCTTCAGTATCGTTACTCTTTTCCCTCTCTGTTCCTCGCAGCTTTTTATTCCTACGAGCGAGTATGTAATTTCATAAAAGATCAGAGAACTAAAATTAAAGAAATTCTTTTGAACGTGGACGCCCAAAGGACCGCGCTTTCGGAATACGTAATTGACATAAAATATTTACCATAGTGCGGTAGCGTGGCGAAATATCCCGTGTCCCAGGGTTTGCTGATTTTTCTCTGTCGATAAATATTTTATGAGGTTGCTAATCAAACGAGGGATAGAAGCAGCTCGGCCGATTTCCACCCAGGGGGAGCGAGAGAAATGGTTCGATATTGGAAAGTTCGACGAAAGCCCTCGAATCGTTTAAGGGATACATCCCTCGCCGATGCGTTCGTAGAAATTTCAAGCAATCCTCCCCGACAGCCTAACATATTCGACTCATGAATTCTTAACGAGCCAGCCGCAGTGGAGAGAGGAAGTACCGCGACTTGTCTTCAGCCACCCTTCTTTATAAACGAATTGCCGGAACGAACACGGGCTACAGGGGATGTAGAGGGGAAAGGAGAAAAAGGAAGCAAAAAGAGGGACAAGCGACCCTGTGTAGACACGACATTAACCTTCGTTACGCGTGTTTGAATTTCTCTACAACGACAAGCAAGAGGGCGAGCTTCTAAAGGGGAGAGCGATAGCAGCTGATCACCGTCTCCCCCGTCTGTAGGTTGAAAAGGAAAGGAGCAGCGTAAAACTAATTGCGGCAGACGGCGCTCGCCTTCTCCACGTTTCCATCCCCTCTCTCCTATCGTCTTCATCCCTCTTAGTCCGCCTGTGAACCAACCGCCCTTAATAGCGTGCGGTTATTACAGAGGAACGACAGGCGGCCCGATTATACGCACCCCTTTACCCGTATTTCCCCAATCAAACCCCCCTTCGTTCCTAATTTTCACCTATTTGCCGCGGCTAAACCAACGAACTTCGTCTAGCGGAATTTCAGTGATGCAACTATCGAATAGTATAGGTTGGTTTACGTGCATGCGTTTTTCTACATTCTAGCATGGGGTAACGTGTATAAGATTGGAAAGAGGATGGAATCGTTTAGAAGATGTTTGTCTGTGTTTTAGTTTTGGAGATTGCATTAAAATACATCGGGCACTCTAAGATATTGCGGTGATGAATTTGACAGAAGCTGGCTGCTCGCGTGCACATGAATCACCGTGGTGCAATCATTTTAGCGATGGAACGCGCTCTGCATGCTTCTTTTGTCCCGGACGATGCTCATCCGTCGTGTTTCACGCCATCGTGAGAATAATCCGTAAATCTTTCGGCAAAGCTCCTGCGTGCCTCCAAGGATAAAGGTGAATCATCTTTGAGATGATGTCTACGATCGAATCGATGCAAATTTCGGTATGATTTTGTTTGTGGGTTATGTTTCATTTCGATTATTGCTCCCTTTTTCAGAACACGTGTTTCGATTCATCGTTGTGTATATTTCACGATTTATTGCTCGTAGGAAGTAATATCTTGTTTTGAAAAATTGTTCGATTTGGAAAATAATTATAATTTTTCGTAGTCGTTGGTTAACTCTGATTAATATAGCGGACAATTTGATAAAAATAACAGTGTTTCTAACTTTTATAGGCAGAAACTTTGTGAGTTGATTTTAAGTAAAGAGAACTGCTGTCGGGAATTTCAAGTTGCCAACCAGAAAAGAAGAGAAATCTAGCTAGTTTCTTCAACTTCTGAATTAAAATGTGTACTTACGTCTTCTTATGTCGTCCCTGATCGACGAAAAGCGTATTTCAACTTTCGCTGGTTCGTATAGAGGACATCTAGTTAAAATTTGTTAGTGTTCGTTAGGAAAGGCTTAAACTTTAGTTTGGTCGATTAGTTAGTAATTGCACAGTTCGAAGACGCAGCGGAAAAACTTTATCTTTCTCTCGCTCTCCTTTCGACTTCTTTCCTACGATTTACGCGAAATTTGCCGAGGATCAACTTCCGCGAGAACACTCCCCGAATAGTTCCGACGATTATCTCTGGAATTAACTTCAACATTCTGACACGGGTTCCGTGGCTAATTATTTTTTCTAAAGTTACGCAATTCCAAGTTGACCGCGGATAAACAAACTTCTTCGTACCAGGTGGTTTCTACAGATTCCTAAATCACGTTCTTTCACGTCTAATTAGAATTTGGCTAGTATTTGAGTGATATAACGGATGGAAATATTAATTACCTGGAAATAAGGAAAGTAAGGTTGTAGATTTAATCTTGAGTTTAAACGTTGTTGGGATTTTCAAATTCAGCTCACAAATATTGTGCGAAATATGGAAAATTGAAGTTAAAGTTTTAATAATTTAATTAGAGGCCAAGGGAGGTAATTAATCTGATCTAAATTTTACGTAATTTGTAGCACATTTATAGGGGTAGGTGGATATTGAGGCTATGTATCGTGCCTCAAAAATGTACTCTATATAGATAGTTTAACACTTCAACAAATTATTATTGAAAATTTCTAAATTCTATCTCATTAATAACTTGTACCTTCGATGAAGTATTAAAACGATTAATCTTTCGATGATTATTTAGCACCTAATCATTATAAAAGGAACGTAAATCATTGTTAGTAGGATTTCGATGTGTTCTACGTAACATACGTAGTATATCGATAAAAAAATTCTATGTGTCCAAATACTTTCGCGAGACACTGTAGTTTAATATCAAGAAAAAACAAATTACGGATAGACATTCTGGTTCTCAAGGCGTCGTCTGAGATCTGAGCTGATCCTTCCTTATCGCAGCGTTGCGACGATATTTGCGGGCGAAAGGCTGAGGTTTCATTTGGTCGGAACAGTCCTCACGACGCCAACAAGTACGCCGAGCAGGATATGAGATTGTAGTGCCAACTGTGCTCACCTCTAACAAGGTTTCACCAGGCCGATAGATACCGCGGTGGCTGTCGCGACTGCGTGTTCCCAAGGTACAGCGTTTCGACGAGTCTCACCACGGGGTTCTACAGACCAAAGCAAAAGGGTTGCTAACGGATATAATAGCGTAGATAACGCATTTAAGCGTTACGGATAGGGAGCGTTTAATTGCCCAAATTGATATCGCGTTGCGCTAGAAACGAACCCGCTTTTCGCTTAAGTATGCGCGTTGCTCTTCTCTGAAGGTGCCACCCTTTCGTTCTCGAGTATCTCGTAATTTTCCTATGATTCCACCTACCAAGCGTTTATCGAACATTGCTAGCTTTACATAGGCCGTGAAATAAACCGTTATTTTGGAAGAAATTTTGAATTCCAATCTTCCGTGAATTTTTCTAATCATTGCTTTTATTCGCCCTCTCTTTTCGTAACAAAATATTTTTTAATCCATTTTGCAAAGTTAATGCGTAGATAAATTGTCTACGAAATACTGTTGTTTTATAGCGGTTCTATGTGCGCATGTAGTCACGCAGTTTACGTAACGCGATTCTCTGAGCCGCACACGAAGCGTCGCACGAGTTGAATTATAGGGGTGGTTCGTTAAAAAACTAATCCCACTTCGTTGATCGCTATATTATACCGTGCAGTTAAGGGAATGAGCAATTTTCTTCGGATTGTTTTAGGGCTGATTTCGCATCCATCAACGTCCACGACGATTTTTCTGCCGTGCGTTTACGCGGCTTTATGAACGAAAGTCGATTTAACTGTCGCGTGTCGAACAGCAATTCTTTCGCCCCTACTGACTAACGATTGAACAATTACTACCGCGGAAAACGTTGCTACGTATGCGGGACAGTAATTAGAAATAAATTGTCAGTACTAGTTCAATCTCGTTCGTGTCCTTTTGTCCGTAGTTAAAAAGTATTCTGTCGTGGCTGGTACAGTTGTTTTCGATTCACGCGACAATTCCAGTCAGTAAACAGGCAAAACACGCGACTCGCTGCCATGCGAATAAAATAAAAGCGTTCGGACGTGCCGGGACAGAGTTTCGATACCGAAGGGAGAGAAGAGAGAAAAAGAGAGAAGAGAGGGTCACGGAAAAAGCGCAGAAGTATATATAAAAATTGAAATTGATACGTTTGGACGCGGTCATTCTAGTTTCGCGTGAAATATCCTCGACGTCGATAGAATCCAATAATATGCAATTTCAAGTTTCAAAGTAACTCCGTCGGTCTCCGAATCGATACGATATAGGCCATCCAGGGTCGAGAACTTCTCGTTTTGTACGAGACAAAATCGAAAGAAAAAAAAACGAAAGGAAAAAAGAAACAGGTGAAAGAGAAGTGTAAGGGGAAAATGGGAAGAAAAGAACTGGCAAGCAGCAAAGGTGTTCCGAACAGATGAAACCAATAGCAAGTTCGATAATCAATTTTTATCCCCGCCTGTTTTGTAACTTTGTTATGCGTTCACATCGTGCAACTTCGAGTTCGATACACGTTGCAAACGTCCGTCTAGCCCATTCGGTCTTTCTTGTACATTGGAAATTACGTCACTACTTCCTTTCCTGCGTTCGAAATATTCCTCTTTCTTTTCCAATACCAACTTGGAATTTTCCTGTGTAATATACCGCTGGACGCTTATGGTCCATCGACGAATAGGCAAGTTTTGACGATTCCAGGAATAAAATCGATGGGACAATTTGTGCAGGGAATAAACGAAAACGAACAACTCGTTTTCTTGGTACGTTTAACAGATTGATAGGGAACACGATGCAGCAAATATATTGCTTACTCCGGGTGAAAGATGCTCGCGCTAGTAGCTGGTCGATTCGAATATCGGTATTCCGGTTGCGCGACTCCTTCGGCTCGACATATGCTCCAACGACGATGATAACGACAATGTCCCTACTCTTGGCCGCGTGCCTGAATCTTTCAAGGAAAATTCTCGAGTAAACGAAATGCGCACGGCAATAAATGAATACGAATCGATAGAATTTTCATGGAAAAAGAAACCTGGAAGATCGTCGGTACATTTTCGCTTAGACTACTTTATCCGATTGGACGAACTCCGCAGCGAAACGAAAGGTTGGAATTTATATGAAATATTTTGGAGGGCAGATGCAAAGAAAACTATAGAATATAGCTTCTCAAACGTGAATTTCGAGGTGGAAATTTTTGTAGGCCCACCGGATAAACCTTCAGCCGTGTGTATTTTCTTGGTTACCCTCAAAAAGTTTATCCTTTCAATGTTGTTTTAAAAAATATCGGAGAAAAAACGGTTCCCGGCAAATATTCTATGGTTTATTTACGTAAATTTTCATGGAGCCACGTGCACGCGCGTGCTAGTGCGCGACGAGCAAAAGCAAACATTTTGCGGGAAGTCGCATGAAAGTGAATTACGCGAAGGAAAACTTTGCAAAACCGACCCTACGAGACACAGCCGGTGTATCTCATAAAAGTACTCGCCTGTTTATTGAATAATACAGTTGCAAAATACACATTGGTACGCTTAAATATACCAGCAACTTCGTGAAACCGATGTAAATGAAATTAAAAAAATTTGTTTAAATTATACGATTCAAAAATTCTGCAGATCTGAAAGAATTTACTTCTATGGTCTCCGAAGAAGCTAATCTCGTCGTAACGAAAAATATTCTAAACAGATTTCTTTTACATTTTTTTTCTTTTTAGAAACTTGCTTAAATCCTATTAAAACTACTAAAAGTTTAAACAACAATATCTCCGAAGTTGGGCGAAAGTTTTCGACCAAATGGAACTCCTTAGAAGCGAGAAATTTTGCCCTTTAAAATTCTCTTCATCTCGTTCCGATACGACTTATGGTTCTCGAGATATCGCCGTGCAAAGGAAACGATGAATTTTTAGCATTCCTTAGTTCTGTCCTTGTCGCACGCTCAGACTACATACTCTCGCACGTCTTCTCTGACCTATCCCAACTCGAGCCGCGTACGCTGGTCAGTAACAGATGCTGTCTCGACGACTTTTTTCACTGCTCCTACAACGGAGTACGCATTTCCAGGAAAAAATGTAGGTCAGACCGCCATAGCGCGTATATCAATGGCTATTGAACAGATTCCTTGTATCGTAATACTACGCGTTAAACCCCTCGCATCTCCGGAATGCTTCGAGACATCGGGATGAGACAGAAAGCATTTTCAAGGGCACGCGTTTCTCAAGATACTCATGCTGTTTTAGAAAAAATTTTGAAGTTGCTTTTCGATATTTTTTATACTGAAATTTCACACGATCGTACAGATATTCAATTCCAAGAATTGAAAGTCGAAAAACAGTGATGATGTTACAAATATTACTTTTTAATTACTTTCGAATATACAATTGTTTATGCTATCTCTTTATAATAAATGAACGTATGAAAGTGAGTTACTGGCTTTTTGAAAGGACGAGGTACTAATTATGTACTTGGACAGAAACGGGAAAGTCCTTTGAGATGTAAAGATATTTCAAGCGTAACATGAAATGGTTTTTAACTTTGAAAATAATTCTCGAATGACGTTTATGTGCAGAAACATTTTTCATTGTTCTGATGTCTAGAATTAATTCTCGCATGTTTTGTGACATTCTGGATATTGTAACGTATTTCTATATTTTATAATTGTTTGTTCAATAAATAATTTGTTAGTAGAGCTTTTGTTCCATTGGACCTACACCAATGTTAAAAAGCGCATCAGAAAAACTTAAAATCATGGCATACACAACAACAATATTCAGTTATTCAAGTTGGCTGTATTCATTTTATTAACTCACATAATGAATCTTGTAATTGTTACTAAATGAGTTAAATGTACGCTGTTTTATTTGATTAATAAAATAAGGAAGACAAGAATATTTTTTTGAAGTATAATATGGAAACAAAACGGCTCGTTTTAGTACGAGAATAAAGAAGTGGATTAATAATTTTAGTATGTAATTCTGTAGAATATAAGGGTAGAAATATGCTGAGAATAAAGGCGCATAGTGTTCCGTATAATATTACCCTTCTGAATACTTACTTTATTCATTACTGAGCATTTTAACAGGAAATAGTATAATTTTAAACAATCTCTCCATAAGTGCCAGTATCGTTTGCGCTAGTTAAAAGTTATTGTTTAGAGCCTGTTTCTGCGTTTTATAATGTTAAATTACCCCGAACGTTCTTTTGGCAAAACAATTATTTTCGCCTGAACGTTCGTTCAAAAGACGAGTAACGGAAGCCGTTTAAAATAAAGAGACGAGAGCTCGCACAGTAGGTTTTAAACATTCTCAACAAATTATCGCATATACGTAGCAATCTAAAATCCGCTGAATACGTGGTTTCCCTTTCAAAACACTAATCACAATCTCTTTCTCTTTCTCGGTCAAAGGTCCCCTCACAGGATCGGTACGGCGCGCAGCAATTCCCCGTTTTACGAAACACATACCCCCACCTGGCCTAAGCTCATCCAGCTCGACATACATAGACGAGAAAGGCTACAACGGGAGCTGGTTGCATCGACGTCGCACAATCGCTGACGTAGAATCGATGGGAGCAATTTATATGCTACACCCCTAAAGGGACCGGCAGGCGCAAAGGGTTGCATCGTGTCTTTTGATCGAGCAAAGCCGATCGAACCATCGAGCCGGTCAGTCGAACCGGGGTATATTGGGCTGCTCGTGCCTCGTAACACTAGAATATTGCTTTCGTGCCGGGACCAGAAAACCAGCCCGAGATAAGAACGCGCTAACGAATTCCGTGACGGCAATACGCGACCGCGCTTCATGCATATTTTAATATTAATTTCGCGTCCCGACTTCCGGGTCTGGTCGGCTCTTTCCCTACTCCTCCCTCTTCGGCGGAGAGAATCGCGCACCACCGTTGTGTCGTGTCGTCGATAGGGAGTGCACAGCCAGTAGCGTAACCTTTCAGGCAACGGTTACCATGCCACGCCGGGACCGCACAAAGGGCCACACAACACGATGTCCTTTTCCCGAGGAACGTTGATCAAAGCAAGGAACGAGCCGCTGCGCCGGTGGGATGGGAAGAACGCGAAACGATATCGAGGCAACGAGACATACTACTGAGCGTAATACGGAAATTTCGCTTCCGGCCAGAAGTGCGTGGCTTGTCGCAGCGCAAAAAGAGACGCTCTACGACCACGCCGTAAAAGGAAAAAGCTGCGGGACTAGGTCTCGCGTGCTACAATTGTCATCGAGGGATTCATGCTGTGGTGCTAAAATATTTCCACCGACTGATTTTTGCCTCCGCGATGTCTTCTTATTCTGAACACGTCCTTCCCTACTTTTTTCCACTCTTCCCCTGCCTTCTTTGCGCATTCTTGCCTTCTCTTTAGAAACCAGTCGCCTCTACGTTATTGCTCTAACCCTCCGTGTGTGTATCTCCTCTCTTTTTCTCTCTTCTTTCTTTTTTCCTTCATCTAACCGCATTATCAACCACTCCTGAACCACTGACGCGGCGATTTCTTAGCTCTATGGATATCTTCGACGAGACACCGTATATAGAACGTTCACGAAGCTCAATGTTTTTCAAACTTCCTCTGCGTTTTTTGTTACATGCTTATTAATATTTTAATTTTTATTTCGACTCAACGCTTGTTTGCCGTATTCGCTGGTTTTTATTAGAACTGACCTTGTATCATCCTGAATTTCCCTTTTGATTTTAGTAGGACTTTAGTGGAACTATAGGAACTGTGAGTAATGAACTGTCGAACTGTTCACAACTTTTTCAATGCACGATGTTTTTTTATAAAAAGCTTTCGCAAAATTTATATAGCGATGAATAAAATATTCGTGAATTTTCATTCAATGTTAGTCTGGCAATTTTCAACGTCTAAAGTATAAAATCAATTTCAGGGAAATAAAAATAAGCTATGCAAGGGAGAAATAAGTTTTCATTCGGTGCGTTAATTAGTCAATTGATTGCCTGTAAATATATTAAAATTACTTTCATTAGGCTACAAAAATTTAGTGCTATGAAAATAAAATGTAGAACCTAATGAAAAACTCGCTTTATTGGAAAATAGGAGTGTACGCAATACCTTTTCCAGCTACTGTAAGTCCAGACGATTTCTATGAAAAATTACGAATTGGTCAGTTTGATTGATAATTCCGGAATTAAATAAATATTCTTTATTTTCCTATTAAAAATTTGCCGAAATTCCGCTTTTCAAGTCGTGTCTTATATTTAAGCCGATAATTATCAAATGATCACGGCCTCGACAGAATTCAGCAGCGGTTGTTTACACGGCTAATCATTTCCTACGGTGTGAATCAAACTTCACGATGCAAGTTCTCGTCGATGCATTGTGCCGGCAGTCGCGTTCACCGCGCTCCAACTTTCCTCCAAACGACGAGAGTTAATTAATTATCGCGTTCATAATTTCGTGGGTGTCTGGTTCATCGTGATCAGTGATGTGTATCGCGGATCCGAGGCACGAAATTCGCGGCGAGCGATTGCGTACCATCGAAACAAGGCCAGTCTCCCGTGCGACTCGAATCGAAGCGCGACACCGTCCCGTGTGCGCGTAATTACAGTTCGTTCAACTAGTTTCCACGGCAATTCCGTCGATCAGTCGTGCGTCGCACGCGTTGAAATTCGAGAGACAACGAATGAGAGGACGCGAGTAAGAGACGTATGTGTGAAATTCGTTTCTAATTGGGCGTAATGGTTCGACGAAGCTTGCTTATGTATTTGAAACTTTCTTTTTTCGTTGCGGCATGAAGCGAACAAAAATCGAAACAATCATTCTTCGAATTTGATCTTATTTTTCGATGATATCATCAGTCAGTTAGACAAATGCAGCACCATGCGTCGCGTCGAATTTACGTATCTCGAATTGAAGCGAGTTTCGAATTAACCAGGAGGGTAGAACGTGTCGAAGCGGAAGTTTACTCATTCCAAAGGCCAAACTTCGTCTATTTTCTACAAGAGTTGACTGACAATCCGCAAACCTGTTTTGTTATTTTAACGAATGAATTTAGATAGTAAATCGTCATACGTATTACGAAAACAGAATCAGCCGTAAATGATTGTAAAATTTCTCTTAATACATTTCCTAAAAAACTGTTTATTCAAAGTATCGCTTTCAGGGGTCAAACTTTCAAAAAACAGACCGATCATGCACAGCTAACTACAACATTATATCCTATAGTCTATATTCCACAAATAATTAAAAGTTAACCTAGATTCCAAAAACTCAAGCACAGAGCTTTCAGAATGGATACGTTAACTAGAACACAAAGAGATTAATTTAGGGCTACTGCACTGTAACTTAAATCGTTTATGAAAGAAGAATGCATTTTTCAGGTCAAGTTAACAAAGTTAAGCCAGCCGTGTTAAGCCATAAGATATGCCTACAGTGAAACAATTAATTCTTCTCACTGCTTCTATTTTTTCTCTTATTTTACCGTCGCTTTGCTCGCATCGTATGAGCCTTATTCTGTAAAATTTTAAATCAAGTAAAATTTTTATCAGAATTTTTCGATAAATATAACGAGCGGATATGCTAAAACTTATAACCGATAGTATACATACATAAAAATATAGGAAAAGAGAGAGAATGAACGTACGAAAGCGTTAATATTCCACGAAGAATCTCACGTGCATCAAGACACAATAATTAGCGAAGCGTGGAATCGTTCAGAGGCTCGTCGATGCGATTTGTTCGAAGGCGAGTTTACGAGCTTTAAATTCATTCCAGCTGAGCAGTACACCCTTCGTTGCTGGGTTCATTGCCTTCGCGAAATATCACGTATCTAGTGTCAAACAGAAAGTTGCGCGTTGTCGTGGCGTCAGCTGCGTTGCTTTGGAGAAACGAGGGAACAGATTGCCGGTTTAATTAACACCCTTTGCCAAATTACGAAATCGCGAATTATGCAAGAAGCACCTGAAAAGGAAGGAGGTTAGCGGAAGAGACTTCTTTTCCTCTCAGGGAGTTTCTTATTACATCGTTCCGACCGCGTTCATCAAGAATTTAAAGTTTCATCCTGGGAACACCGGCTGTCGACATTTTACGATACGCGAGACCTATCTTGTACAGGGACACATGAAAAAATAAATAAACTGCTGATGAAACGTCAACGTAAGTAGAGACTGTTCCACGTTTCATTCATCAAACAGTGCGCAGGTGGTTCGTGCGAGAAAATCTAATTATATCGTACGGAAATTCAATATTGATATCTCGTTACATCGTTCACGAGCTAAATAAAGAATGGAGAAGATAGCAAATATTGATTTTAATGGTTCTGTTTTCCTTTTCGCGGAGATAATTCATACATGCTCCATATGAAATTCCTCAGAATTAAGAATCTAATATTTGGACGTTAAAAACATCCTCCTTTGTCAATTTTCCAATTGGTCATTTTTCGACGTTAATATCAATACATACCTGTTGGATCTACGCAATAGATTCAACTAGCAAAGGATACTTTAATTTATTAAGATACGTATCAGAGGAAGTAGCTTTACCGTACTTATCCTAGCCAATAAAACAAAATGTCAATACTTCTTTAAAAATGAAATACAACGTAGCTCAAGTAAAATTAGGGAATCGCAGTGTAAGTCATTATTTTCTTCATTTCGAATTTGTTTGAGAAATACGTGCGTTTAAATTCTACGGTTTTCGCCCATTCTTGTGAAATCAGGCTACGCTCAGGAATTCTTATTTCGACAATTATTCACCAGATACAGTCACTTTTTTATTCTAACGCAGAAGATCGAACATATCGAAATAAAATTGTTTTAAATTGGAAGATTAATTTTATGCTATTGAAAATTACAAATAAATTCTTAGTAAAACAAAAAGTTGAAAATGGTATATAACATATTCCTTTAAGTTTTAGCTATGGCACAAGTCCTCTTTTAAAATGAAATTTTTTAAATTACTAACTTAATTACCTATGAAAGGACTGGTGCGCCCGGTGGAAGTAAAGTTCGTGAACATTTCCAATAGAAATTAAAACATTTATACGAATCTACATATACGATAAAATATTCAATAGCTTGACACCGTATAAGAATTCCAAGTATCCCAATAGCCAGACTGTTCATAGTCACGCGTCCCGCTAGAAATGTAAAATGTACATTGCAAATTCATAATCCAGAACGATTTGAAACAGGCAATCTCCCGGACAGTAGTCCGGTCCAAAAAGAATCTCGATACAAGCTCTTTAAAAACGGGTGGTCCACGTGGTAGGCTGCACGGCTGGCGCATCGTCCAAGCTTCTCTTTTCCATCGTTGCACACACTCTTTACCCTGCATCAGCCGTTCTCTGCCTCTATTTTGCAATACGTGCACGCTGCTACACGTCAGCACTTGCACCCTGCCGGATGCAAGAACCCTTTCCCCCGCACCCTTTCCTCTTTCTCCCTTTCTCACGCCCTTCTCTCTCTCTCTCTCTCTCTTTCTCTCTTCACGTGCACACACCTCTTTCTCTCCTCCATACGGTCGACCTCGATGCAGCTGCAGTCACGGGCGCCGCTGCAGCTGCTGCCAGATCCTACGTAGATCGGTTCGATGCTGGCTGCTGCTGGCACCGATGCTGTTACTGGGCTCGTTTGGAACTCTCGTCAGGCGAAAACGAAATTGTCCGCCACGCTCGTCTCGTCGTTTTATCGGCCATGGACGGCTGAGCAACGACGAGCTGCCAGCCACGCTCGGCGAAAGCGTATTTTTACAAGAATATCGATAGATCGACAGGGAATCGGATGTTTCACCTAACGTGACATTCCGACGATCTTCTTCGAGGTGCCCGGATTAACGAATCGTAGTCAATTAGGATTTTCCAAGATTTGCAGCCAGAGAATCGCTACTGATGGTTACCTTACCAGCAACTTCCACTGACTTCAGCTTCTACCGGTTTAACAGGGTTTTAATGGAAAGCTTAAAGCGTAAAAGACGTAAGATAATCCATCTTTCCTCGGTAATCAGTATTCCAAGAGTTTTGCAAGATTCGTAACATTTAAAATTGACATACCTGTGATTCTTCGGGTTTCAATCGTGTTATCAGTAAGCTGTGTCTTTATTCTGACGTTTCGTAACATTTCAGTTCACTTCTTCACCGCAGATACCTAACCTTGTCCCTTTAAGATACAGTTTCAGGTCTGCAAATGAACCAGAATGGGATTGAAACCCTAAGAATCACAAATATGTTATCTATTCCTTATGAAGGTTGAAAATTTAAGACGTTAAAAAGTTTCTCTTCGAGTTATTGTTATTCTATTTAGGGTAGATTTTGAGAATTTGGCAGAGTAAAGTAAAGGGTTGACTGTTCACTCGCGTCGTCTTCTTGGTATGGTTGATCTCTTGGCAAGGATGATTGATGATTGTAAAAGATAGGCGCAGTGCGCTCGCGTGAATCGACCGATGGAAAATTCGTTGTGTTATAAATTTCCTAAGTTGGGATGTAATTTTAATGCGATGTAAACATAACGGACTGCGATTAACGAGCCGCCAAGCTGCGCCAGAAGCGCCTGGCGGGGGAATTAATTTTGCGTGTAATTTTATTATTCAAGGAAGCTACGCGAATCTATGGACTGTAACACTTTCATTACTTGTCTTCCAATAAAATGTCAAACCCGTGGAATTCATGACTCAACTTCCTGATTGGTAAACAGCACGCTACAAATATTTTCTATTTGTTATTTAGACCAAATATTATGAATAATACAGTGAAAGTTTCCCGGATGTTTTGGAAGAATTGCCAAATGATTCTGATAAGTTATTGAGGAGATTTTAAACAAACGTGTTTCTTATTATAAATAATACTTTTAAAATTCATGATCAATGTATTCATTGAAATATATATTATTTAGCAAATATTTTCTATTTGTCATTTCGATTAAATTTTACAAGTAATATGACAAAATAATGTAGGATCTTTTAAAAAAATTACGAAACAATTTTGATAGATTATCGAAAAGATATGATCAATGTTATACAAATATCCTTCCTATTTTAAATACTTAAGTTCCAAAGATTTGTGCAATACATAATCTAGCAAACCGAATGATATATAATTTTCTAGTCTTTACTTGAACTAAATGATACAAGTAGCACAGTGTATTCTGGAAAAATTGGAAAATAATTCTAATAGGTTACCGACAAGATAATAAGCGTTACACGAGCGTAGCCCTTAATCGAATACTTAGATAATCACGGTAGTTCAAACTTTTACTACTCTTAAGATATCCAGCTATTTCAAGTTTATACGGCAATGTTCGATGCAAGAAACGAGATCTCCAATTATCTTAATTACTACTATTAAACCTTAAAACGCCAGTATATCATTCAATCTTCCGATAATGACGATTTTTACTAATGCATTAGTTTTATGAATTCTTCTTTTATTAATCTACCCACTAATGAAACAGGAGACCATCCTCCAATTCTCGAAAACAATTCCAACACTCGTAACCAAGATAGCCCATTAGAGATCGTGTTCCAACAACATAATAAACACACGTTACAAGCAACATTAACGCTTAACGAATACCCACACCGTCTAATTACTAGTTGCGTAACCTTAGCATTAATCGGCTGCATTACGCCGTTATGACACGGCCGGCGGAGAATGCGGACGTGTAAAAAGAGATTTTAATACCCGAATTCCGGTATCTAATAGAGTTCAAGGCCATTTAGTTACAACAATCCTCGTTCCGCCTTTTGGAGGATCTTGGTCAATGGTGTTGCTTGGTTTTCGGGAATGCCTGCAGGGAGCAGTCCACGAGGATAATGGAGTTCTCAAGTTGCCCTAAACGGAGGACAAAACCGTTCCCACGGACTGAACTTCGGTAATGGTGTCGTTCCAAACCTATGATATCGATAAGAACGGTTTATAACGAGTATCGACGAGGCGGAGCTAATTAGCCGGTGCGTTTTACCGAGGTTAATAGGCCCACCCCCCTACCCCAGATCGACGAGAAATTACGCTTGTTTGAGTGGCTGCCACTACATGTGACTCACGGAGCTAGCGCTCCAATTCCGCGGGAAAAAATACAAGAAGGGAACAAAGGACGTAAATATCGAAAATGAAACTTCATGGCCAACACTGACTCGGCGTTATTAAACGAGAATTAATTTCATCTACGAAGAAAATTATTAAATAAAGTCGTTTAGCTTGGTTTAATGGAGCAGTTAGAGTGTTGACTAATGATGTAAGATTACTTCTATTGTTGCTTTTAAAAAGGGATTGAAGTTTTTGAATACTATAGACTTGGTTTTCACGGTACAGCGTGGTGCTTTTCAGAAAAATTGCAGGTTATATTTTAAATAGTCTTTTAGTTTAATTAGAGAGCGTTTCCTTGAAAGGCAATCGCGTTTTTATGAAACGTAGTATGAAATCGTGTCATACGTAACTGAAATATAAAGGAGAAAGCGGTAGAATAGTGGTTAAAATATTTCACTACCTCCTACCACAGGAACTTTCATTTTCATCGAGCTTGTGAATAAATAAACAAACGTTCTACAAACCGCGATTCGTGACTTTCTTTCGATCTCTTTATCATGAAAAATACTAAATCCAGAATGATCTATAACCTGTCGACGTCTAAACCGACTGTCAAAAAGACCGTGAAGATCAGTTTGTTTTTAATTAAAATTCATAATATTTGCGACCACACGATGAGATCCACCCTTCTACGTGGGTAACGCTAAGAGTACTCATCAACGTTCTGCGCGACGAATCACAGGGACTTTAATTAAGAATACATCACGAATATACGTTTAATAATTCACTGCGAGTAGGGTAATTCTATTTGCTGCATTTGTCTACCGTGTGTCGGCAATGAATTCCCGAGAATTTCGCGAAACAACTGAGAACAAAAGGAGCAAGCACAACAGCTACCATCAGCCGGCGCGTGCGGCGAAAACGCGCTGATAGCCCGCGCGGAACTCACCGCCCTTAGTTTGCTAGCGTGTATTTGCAGAAACCGTAATGACGCTAGGAATATTTCATAACTATCACAGGTGAATTGCGATAATGAGACCGTACAATCTCGCTATTTTACTATTTATTCGTTGCACCTCCTTCCTTTTTCATCCCTTGCGTAATATTATGACGTAACGCAAGCGTTAGGGGAGGGTATGAAAGAGGAGAAATCGCGTAATCAATTTTCATCTCGGCGAAGTTCTTCGATAGTTGCTCCTTTTTCCTCTTGTTTCTCCGCGTTAAGAAGAGCAGCGAGGTAATTTCAAGATGAAAGCTCGGAAATTCTTCTAAGCTAAGAAGATGCTAGGGCGGAAACAATGAATTTTAGATATCGAAGATCCCGGGTGAAACTTTGCCGCGCTTCGATTCGGAAAAGAATACCAAGTGAAAAGAAGTAGAACATAATCGTAGAGCTGTAGCGTTCGAATTTTCCGACACAATTCTTGCGGCCTGGCTTTCGTAGAAACTTTACCGCAGAGTAGCGAGATTATTTCTACAGCCACCTTGTGTTACGTAATCAGACCACTTCCTACAAATTTCTCTCGGAGCAATGAAGCTACCGAAGATAAAAGACGGCGCGCTTCTAACCGGATGGCAGCCGTTGCAAAACGATATTCAATTCCGGGGATCGTCTCGCCTACGCCTACGCTCAGGTTTAAGGTCGAAGGACCCGCGATTGTCTCGAGCGAATATCGAGCAGTTGCCCTATTAGGCTGTCTCCTGGCTGTAACAGCTGCTGTATTCTGGATCAGCGAATAAAAAGGCATCGGTACGATGTAACATCCGAAGCAGACGTGAAAGAAGAGAAAGAAAGGCTGATAAACCAGAACCAGCATCGAGGAAAAGAATAAGGAGAATAGGAATACGAAATGGACGATGGAGGAGAGAAAGGAACAAGCGAAAGACAGGGAGAATCGTCTACATGCTTCGACGCTGAGAAAACATCGATGCTGCATTTACGTTGGGAATATTCCTGGGTAACCGTGCATCTCTAGGAAGCGTATGCAGTCAGACGAAGAGTGGAGGCAAAGAAGGATGGAAGCTGAAGGTGGGACACCGACTCAGAGAAGGGAGGAACGGGAGGAGGATACGATACCGGTCTACGGCAGCTTGCTGGCAGCTATATCAGGTTACGCTCTAGCGCCCATCCACCGCCCATCCACCACCCATTCGACCCATCCGACGAACCTAACCCCTCCTGCCAGCTTCCACTCGCTCTTTCACCACCTTCTCGCTCCCTCCCTTTCTTTCTTTCTCTTCCCTCTTACGCCTGTCTCTTTTACCTTCTCTCTCGTTTTCTATTTACACTGCTTCCTTCCGCCTCTCCTCCTCCGCTCCTCATTGCTTTTGCCACCTTTTATGTCACGAAGGCTCGACATTATCGTGGAACACTGCATGCTGCTAACGCCGTTCACTGTAGGATCGTTCAGCGTTATGGCTGATATGAAAGATGCCGCGTGGATTTTGATTTCGATTCGATGCGTGATGGATGGGTCTAGGGCAGGTCGATTTGTTGAAATGGAGATTGTATTTTTTGCGGTGATGCCACATTTATAACGATAGGAGCGTGGGTTTCGATTGTCTGACTATCGCGTTCCTTTTCTACTCGAGATCTTTGCAACAATATTTCTCTTTGAATTCTTATCCATCTTTAAAGATATCTTGGCTCTGAGATCTTACCCAGTTTTAGTTCTCTGCCTTTTGCATCGATCTACTGAAATTTTGAATTGCGTCAGTCGGGGTGAACATCCTTTATTAGCCGGGGAAAGAATGACTCGGAAGGTCAAAGACAGATTAATCGTTGGTGATAAAATCATCGAGCGACCCTGTAAGTCCCATGCAAACTTCCATCGAATCTCTTCGACCTCGAAAAAACATTTCGTTATTCCTTAGATGAGAATCCAACGATATCCATCTTGGTTCAACTTCGAAATTGCTCTTCCTTTGATTCGTTCGAGCAACGACTTATTACCGAGGGCCGACTTTGATAAAGCGACCAAAAACTTCCCTCTCTCCCGTTTGATAATCCCGAACCGCGATTAAAGTCACATGGCGTAGAATGTCAGCAACTCTGCGGACAAATTGATATTCAGAAGCTCGACTTTTCGATCACCGACAGAAGGATTCCACGGAATGATCAGCAGCTGTCACAGATCCGTGCTTTCCCTTCAACCACCTTCCAACCGTGTATTTTTGTTCTTTTCTCTCTCTCTCTCTCTCTCTCTCGCTCTCTCTCTCTCTCTCTC
>NT_176550.1:655789-660504 GCF_000188095.3 Bombus impatiens | reverse complement strand
TTTGTGCTTTTCTCTCTCTCTCTCTCTCTCTCTCGCTCTCTCTCTCTCTCTCTCTCCATTTCTTCGTACCTCTTCTCTTTCACGGATTCGTTTCCGGCGCGGTAATCACGGAAACGGGATTTGAAATTCGAGTTCCCACTAATGGCCGGTGACACCCGTCCACGGGTCGCGACGGTAATCGGATCGACGTGGCTCGTTCGAAAGCGTTTCTCCATTTGCATTCGTTTTTCTAGCGCGGAGCAGCGTCGCAGCGCGCCATCGTCATGTCGGCCTTCTCGATACCGTGACAGGAAACGAAACAAGGTCGTGTGGATCCTTTGCACGGCTTCAATGTGATTTACTTTGCTGCTCGAGCGTTCCAATTTTCGTTCGTTATGTCTCTATCTGTGTTTTCCCTCGACGTTCTTCCTGGGCCGACTAACCTTTACGAAATTTTGTTTAATCCGTTTGAGTGATTGCTTGTTACCCTGATTGCACCGTAAAACATCCAACATCGCGTTGTTTAGCGAAGAAAATTGCTCCTAATGACACTTGTCGTTCTATTGTTACGAGACAACGGTACAACTAACTGCCGTGCTTGCGTCCCTCGTTTCCCAGGCTCATTTTAATCGACCACGTCTAATGCAGTTTAATTTGATATTAATTTGATTTGGTGGCAGTTTCTTAGAAACATACGTACATATGTAAATAACGGATGGAAACATAGAAACACCGTAGATGAAGCGTACTAATACTTTGTGACGTATACGTATTAGTTTACAGTCAAACAAACGTGGGTTAACTCTGACTGGTTGCATAAAATATATTTACACTATTACTGATTTGTGTCATGCTCAAATCCAAATTCGTACCTCGGTTGAATGTTAATTTGTAACTAGTTCAACTATTGATTCCTACCACACTGTTGCCAAGAATGTGTCCCAGTTGCAATTTCGTTTGTATCTACGATCTGTACGTATTCTCTTGACAGCCGAATTTTATCCTCGACATGTGCAAATCTCGTATCTTCTTCGATTATGGACTCATATCGCGAGATTTCCTATCAACCAAATTTAAAATCTCTTTTTTTTCATAAATTTATAGCTACATATTTTAAAAACTATATCTCAAAAGAATATTTCCTGCGTGTTGGGGAATAAAACTGAAATCCGTGTTCATTAATCACAGATCGAAATCCTCTAGTTTACTCATATTTCCATTCCTGATAAATCCTCGTGCAAGTTTGACAATTTGTCATCCTTTGTCACAAGTATTTGCCAGTGGAAATCCCACCAAGACGAATATTTCATCGAAATCGAGTAGAATCGCCTTTTTTCGTATTCCTGTTGATTAATCATAAGCGGGGAAATCGAATGGCGTAACTGGAGGGTAAATCAATGCATTAATTAATTACAAGACGTAGAGACAAATCTGATGCGACGAGCAGTCGAGGATCATATTCCTGACACTACTGACGGACATCCCACACAGCTTTCCCGAGGTTACCTCGAAATTGTGCTGGTCTCTGTGAATCTGTCCGCGGATCGGGTGATTTCTAGTTGATTCGCGTGCAACGCCCGACAGCGCGGATGCCACCTGTCTTCTCTAACGAGTCGTACCAGCGTACGTCCATACGCGACAACATACAACGATGGTCCGTGTAATTGATCATTATGGCCTTAACCATGGGGGCTGACTTTTCGTTGGTCGATGAGCATTCATCGAGTGACGTCTAGTGGAGGGTACTTGTTATTTCCTCTGACTAATTTTATTTTGATGTATAGTAGGTTTTAAATAATACAATTTCACCCGATTAAATTATGTATCATATGACTTTGAATATATTACTTTCACGAATATATATCACTTTGAAAAATGAAGATAGTAAGAGAAAGATACGATGAGTCAAATTATATGGATGGTAAAATATCGTTATAGTTTTAGCGATTAAGAGTGTAATTTAATATGATATAATTAAGAAGAGAATCAACCTATGCGATCCAAAGACATAAGCCTTTTAGCAATAGACGACAAATTCATGAAGTTTTATAACCAATATTTTAAAAATCAATATTTATGTATGAATAAAATTAAATAACAAATATATATAAAGAATGGAGTTTCTAATCAGAGTATTAATTTTAAAATTGAATGATAAATTGGAGATAATAGTGTGAGAGTTTATTAATCTTTTTTATAGGATAGTTAAACTGGAAGTACTCGATTGAGAGTTGTTGAGAGTTGTTAAGAACGCTTCCATCGGTGATAGAGTGGACAGACAAGGAAATAGAGGAAAGGATCTCACCCGAACGGGCAATCACGTTCTCCCAAACAAATAAAGACAGTGATGGATATATCCACTCGATCTATCGTATGAAAAACCTACTTTCTCGGATATATCCACTCTCGCCGCTTAAAGAGTTAATTCAAGTATTCTTCAGAGAGAATTTCCTCCGTGACCAAGTGCCGTTTGACGTTGAAACACAAACACAAATTGCAGAGTGGAAGCGAATCGACCGATTCAATCGCTGAGCGACGATCCGGAGATTCGTATTTTTCTTTCATTTGAACTTCGAACCTTTCGATTTCAGGTTCAGGATTTCTAAAAGGAAATCTATAGACCTTTTGGACAAATTTCAAAGTGACAAAAGAACTCACGTATGAAAAATAGAGAAAAAAGCGACCAGAACGACGATTAAAACCATTGTCGCGCATTCGTAACATACTATAAAAAATCGATTGCGTGCTATATTCAGTTCCAATGGCGAAAGATTTACCAATCACATCGCGGACACCACTTATTCGAGCCAGCCTTTTCACAAAATTAAACTTTTCGAACTAATGCTTACAGTGTTCTCTCGTTTGACGGCGATACTCAGCCACGGTATTCGCGTTGCAAATTTTTCGCTCGACCAGGTCCAATTAAAAAAATATATACACCTATCCGCTCTTCCCTCGGGACACTGGGACGAACGCGATTTTGTTTCGTGGCTTCAATTTCTAGAAATTATTGCAATCGAGTCAGCGTGACTAGAATTTCGAAAAACACCCTATATACAACGAGCCGTGCGTTCACGCAAGCTTGTGCTACATGCCCATGAATGTATACCCGTGTCTACGCGTACGTGTGTGCAGAGTGTGGAACGGTAGCCAGGCGCGTTCTCCACGCATGATGAGGAACGAAGGGAATCATAAATGTCCGCTCTCTGCTTCGTGTGACACGGTTGCGGGAACGCAAGCGAGTCATGACATTGCGAGGAGGTATCTATAGGGCCGGGCGAGCCAGGGAATGAAAAGGGAGGTTGGTTTCAGCCGCCAGAGAAATTTATGCCGTCCCCGTGATGGGATTTGACGGCGTAGACGTGGATTTTCAACGTGGAATCGCCAGTGGAAACGCGGCCAGTCCAGTTTTACCCTGTCTATTGTTTCATTGCCCTCGTATTTCTCGATTACTTCCTTCTTCCTTTTCCTCTGGCTTCTAGATCGTGGCAATTTTTGTACCTTTCGACATCGTACATTCTTCCATATCTCCGTAATGCTGTTCCTTTTCTTACATTTTTAGCTCCTTGGGTTTTATATCTTTATTATATTTCTGATAGATGATGATGAAGCGGAGGTCGGTTAATTTATGGAATTTTGATAACGATTGTGGGATTCCCACTTCTCGTCTATCTTCTTTCTAATTTCTTCCGTATATCAGTTTTGATAGATGATACTAAGGTGAGAATCGGTTAAATCGTGGTATACAGGAATAACGAAATTTGCGCTGGTTCTTCCGAATAGATACTTGCTCAGATATGGGCAACTACGATAACAGAGATCGTCCTACTTTACATTTCACGCACCATCTCGGCCGGTGTTCCATATCTCGGCTCGCCTAACCGAATATGCATGTACGCCCATCAACCGTGTAGCGAGATAGCGTTAACAAGCTTTATATAAGCAATGGCCCGGAGACCGATCTGCTTGCGGACATCAAAGGGTCTCGGTCATGCTTCCTGGTCTCGTCTATGGGTAGACTAGTACGTCAAGGACCCTGAATCGAGCTCAAGAAACCAGATTCGCACGTGCAACACGAGCAGCACGAGGTAACTTAGTGACGTAAGCGGAGGTTAAAGGAAGGAAGGTTGAATAGAGGGATCGAGGAAGACGGACAAGCGTAGAGAGAAGGAGAAAAAGGGAATACCTTGAAAGGGTTCGGTTCGCTAACGCGTCAGGGAAAGCTTCGGTTGGAGAAGCCCGGAGGCGATGTTTCTGACCGGCAATCAGCCGGTTAGCCCCGATGATCACGAGACCGGCTTCGTGCCGCGTCAGTGAAAATCGCTACCAATCCTGCCGACCATTCAAAGAGAGAGAACTTTCCAAGTTGTGGTTATTGCGACCGATCGATCCGCGCGTAACGTTGTGTACAGGCTTTCCCATGGAGAAAGCCGCGGTAAGGTTCGCCTTCGCCTCGGAGCACACACTCGACCGCCGTACCACACCCGCTGAAACCATCCCACTCTTACCATCGCCCTCCGAAATTCACCCGCTTCGACGTATCTATCTCTCTTTGCCCTGAAGGGACAATGGAACCCGGTCGGTGCCCAAGGGAATATCAGAGGATAGGAGAGTGGTGCTCCACTCCTCTAGCCAGTCGCCGATGTAGCCAACCCGGCCATTGGCCAGCGGTGAGAGAGCACTTCCTGTTAGCCTCGACCCTCGTCCGCAACCAGCCGCAGGCCGCAAGCCTCGGC
>NT_176550.1:622344-655351 GCF_000188095.3 Bombus impatiens | reverse complement strand
GGAGCCGTAACCTCTAACCTCACGCTGTTCGGTCTGACCTCCTGCCGACAGCGTAATTGTTTAGAAACCCCTTGATCTGTAATTTCAGCGCCCGGTCTCCTCTCTACACGAAACATCGTTAACACGGCTCTCTCTCGCTCCGTTTCACTCTGACTCTTTGTCTCCCTCCCACTTCCTCTCACTCTCTCTTCATCATGCTAGTTTCTTGTACACGAGCCAGACACTCCGTTCGATGGCTTTCTCTCTCCACGCCGTTCCGACGCTTTACTTTCTCGCCCTTTTCCTTTCTCTCTTGGCACAGACACTCTAGTCGATATCTCGCGCATGCACGTCCTATCTCCTGTGGTCGGACAACCACTATCCAGAAAGTTTTAGGCTCCAAGAGGAGAAAACCCAATGAGTTGTCGCGCGAAAGGTCACGTTTAATCGCATACCCCTTCTGTTTCCACAACGGAGTGGTGTTAGTGTCACGTTGAACCGCGACAGTAGAATAAAGCGACCATAGTCAGACGTAAAGCGTTATTTCCCTAGATCGATGGAAATCTCCCCACAGAGTTTGATCCGGATCCTTAGTTTCCTATCGGGATGGTTCAGTTGAGAATATAGTTTTATCATCGTGGTTCCGTCGGATGCGGTAAAGTATAGGTGTTGTCTGCAGCGCGGATTGAAAACAGATATTAGAGTAGATTTAGAAGAGTGGCTATTTGTCGCGACTGCCGTTTTCAAGTTTCCCAAATGCAAAATGTTTTTCACCCGAGAGACAGGATTCGAGGGAAGATTTATTCCATAAATTTGAAATAAAGCACGGACTTTACTGGTTAGAAAGAATAGTGAATTTTAAATGCGTTCTCTTTTTTTCTTTTCTTCGCGTGACAAAGAATTCTCACAGACGAATGCAAGGATTTATGAATGCAGATCATCGACGGCCATTTTAGATCTCTTTGTACTCAAGTCTATACATATTTTTGCCGTGACCGTGCTTTCAAATCTCTCCGTACTTATACGCGCAACATTTTCTCGTTTACGAGCACTCGTGTAACCGTACGAGCCTAATTCGCCTCATCAGTATGTATAACATTGCCTCGTAACAAAGGGATTTAAAACGGTCTTCAATTATCCTCTTCTCGTGCGTTCAGTGATTCGTTTGAAGGTCCATTATAGAAAAAGAAAAGGTCGAAAAAGATATACCATTTCATTTAAAAGAAAGGAGAAGTCGGTCTATCTCGTTAGTTCTTTTTGCTCGTGAAAGTTTTCCCATTGCTCTTTTTTAACATTTTTGAAGAAACATTAAAATGATACTAATTCAGGTGAAACGAGCGTTGAAACACAGAGACTCTCTGTGAATAAATTCAGAACGATAGAAATATATCAGAGATAATTCGTATTTTAGCAAAAATTATCGGTCGACAATTTTTATATATGTTACTCTTATCGAGCGCTACGAAGGGTTATAATTCACGCAATATCAAAAGAGCGTTTGCAAATATTCATCGGAATCATACATAAGATATGAAAGTATGGCTCGTAAATATTTGAATGGAATTAATTACGCAAGCACGCTATCCAGCGGGAATTATTGAAACAGTAAAACAGTTTTAACTCGCAAACAAGGTCAGATAATATAAACATTCGAACTGAATCTCTTTTTTTATTATTTCTCTGCGTTAAATTTATGCTGTCAAACGTTTAAATTAGTTCTACGTTAATCATAATAATATTTTTCGATACTGAATTTATTCTATCCACTGATATTTAAGTTAATTTCATGCCTATATAATGTCCTATTAATTCCTTATAAAAAGTTTATATATAGTCTAACAATCTTCTCTATAAACTTTTCAATTAAATAATAATATCTTCCACATAGAAAATTTTTTGAAAAACGCATTAGTTTTGAAACTTCGCTAAGATAAAAAATACGAAAAATTCTAATTCACCAAAAATATCGAAAGCTTCCTCTGATCTATATATACATATAAAGATCTACATATCCTTTTCCGAAATTCATCCAGAACGATAAATTTTAAACAGACGTTTTCGACGAAGAAACTCATTGAAAATGTTACTTACGATCTCCTCCAGCTTCGAACAGCCTTTCCTCGCCGTACAGGCTAACGCAACGATCACGCCACCGCCGAACATCACCAGAAGGAACACCGCCAACTTCCATCCGTGATCTCTCTGCGGGATGAGTTTCTTGGCGCTGGGCAGCTTGGCAACTTCCGTCGTCGAGACGCCAAGACGGGATGCCTTCACCAAGATCGTCCTGAGCCGCCTGCTCGCTTTCTCGCACGCCATTTTCGTCGGATTGCTCCTCGAGGTCGACCTCGACGATTTCACGTGCACTTGATCCATTTTTCGTGATTCGTACTCAGATATCGTGCAGTGAAGTGTGCAGGAAACACTTGCACGTGGACATAACAACGATAAAAGCAGTGATACTCTTAGAATTTTTATGAAATTGGTTTATCTCGTTGATAGTTTTACGAAGAATATTGGAGATTAAGCATTGTCTTCGTATAAAAAGTTTTGATGGTTCTTAAAAGATCTTTGGCCGACCTGTTTACATCAAGGCTTGAAAGCTGGAATGGGCAATAGTTTTTGCAACGAGAGAATTTATTCCATTACGAGTATACTTTTTAAATATGAAGCGTCTGGAAAATTCAAAATCTTTGGTAGTTCGCTGACTACCTTATTCGAACGAACGATGGTAACACTCGTATAAAATAGTTCTTGCTTCGCTTTACGAAGGATCTGTCAGAAATTGTCTGGCTTAAAAACACGAGAGAACTGTTTACAAAACGTTTATCCGGTTGCGATAGTGACCGAGAGAATTCGTCGAGATGGACAATGATTCTTTGAAGAAGCAGTCCTCGTCTATAGCGTGGAATACTATAGAGCAACCGTCGAAAGTGTCCAGGACGAATGCCCAGCGTACCAATTCCGAGCGTTAGGACGTCGTCCACGGCTTTACCGCTCACGTAGATGGACTGTTCTGCAGGTTTTATGACATTATACCGGCCAATACTGCGAGTATATCGCGTGGCCTCGCTCTATCCTCTTCCCTTTCACCCTTGGTCCCCCGTTGTCCCCCATAAGCCGTGCCGGTGCTCGTTATATTTTTATGTACACGACGTGGGAGGATGTGAAACGACGGGACGTTCGTCGCCAGGAATGGAAATCGACCAAGATAAAGGGAATCGAGATATCCAAATGAAACCGACGAGCCAACGAGAACTGGGTTACTCTCGTTCTTATGCCACTTTCCTATACTCTTCGTGGTTTCTTTGAGTTCGCTTCACCGCGTTCTTCGATTCCAACGGTTATTTTCATGAGAAACGATTGGCTAGATCACGAGGAGGCTCGATACGATCTCGTTCGATCGGTTATCTTTACCATGTTCACGACATCCAGTTTCAACAGCTCGCTACTCTTTTGATTCTCACGTCGTTTCGAGGTTTGCATGAATCGAACCGAGATTAAGACAACCGAGAACACGCTCGTTCCACCCGAAATGTGATAATTGAAGATCCTTCGACGGTAGACAATGTTTTCCTCTCGGTTCGTGAAATCTCGTGGAACTCCTCTTTCTTCATATTTATTCGAAGGTTCTTCGATAGAAACGCGCGCTTCTTCCCATGGCCTTGTCGTTTAAGGAATACTCTGCTGTTTTATTATCCCTCCAGCGTTCTAGAGGATTGCATTCTCTTACGGTTTCTGGAAGAATCCTAGGTGGATACGCTTCGTTTTACGCTCCGCTCGGCAACGCTTGCCTCACGGGATGGAACTCTAATGGGCCGGCGATTTCTCGCATCCCTGGAGCACGTGTCGTTTCAGCACAGTCTCACCTGGAAACAAAAATATCCGTCAGGCTGGCGTGGTCGTCGAGTGCACCGCGGAACCGTGCTTAATTGTCCGATCCTTGAAATTCCACTTGGGAAATTACTACCTTTTTCTTTGTGAATTCCTTTTCCTTGTTTTTTAAAAATATAAGTTCTTAGAAAAAATAAATATTGTATAATCTAATAATTAATTTTGCTATTCTCTTTACTTCCTCTTCGTGTTTGTACTTCTTTAGATATCTTTTTTTTGCGATATTTTATTCATAAAGAACGTAGAACATATAAAAGAGAGTAAAATTATATTTAAAACTCATCTATATTTTAACACTACCTATTAAAATATACATTCATTTCGGGTCTTATATACCATAAGAAAAGAACAGGGCTGAGCGACATACAATTTAAAAAACTGCTTCAAGCGCTTTAAATAAAAATGGAGATTTTTGAGTTTATGTTATTATCTTGAAAGTTGTTGCGGTTTTTGTGACACTTAATTTTCTCTCGGCCCGCCGCGAATATGACACAAGAATAATTTTAAAGCAAGTCAACGCGAGCCCCAATCTCTTTAGAAAACACGAGTCTCGTTATTCATTCCTCGAAACGCAGCAAGGAAAAAGGTAATAAGAAAATTTCCATGGAGGGTGGCGTTCGCAGTGTCTCTTACAACGATGCAATTAACAGAGGATTTAAGATTAACCGGCAAAGAATTATACGAACAAGAAAATGGCATTCAAGTTGCGCGCGTATACGTAGACCGACAGAAACAGGATTAAGTGGGCGGAATTCGAGATCCGGAATCCAAGGTAATTCTCGCTTAATCCTCGGACACGGTCCTACGACGAACTGTTCGCTCCGTTCGACTGCAACGAGAGTATTTTCGTTCGTGATATCGCCCGTCCAAAGATAATCCCATCGCCGATATTGCCTCCATCTTTAATGCACTCAAAATCCATCCGGTCCGAAGGTACGTCCAGTTTTCGACAGAAATAAGATCACCAGCGTCTATATAACCGAGAACTTACCCCTTGCCTCTGCAAATATTTCCCCAAAGACCGATCGCACCACGGCTCTATCGATCCCCGATTACTTTCGTCTTTCGTCTGGTGCCTATATGCATCGTGTAGTAGAAATCGCATGATTAATCAGAAAATGCGATTGCAATAGATATTTTAAATAATTCACTTTGTATAATTAGACAGAAAGACGAGATGTTTACAGTGATCGTTTATAACGTGACGAATCTAGCGAAGAATCTAAGACGAGCTAAGACTGTTTCAAGAGTGGTGAACTTCTTTTGAACGATTGCATTAGTTTTAGGTTCGTGAAATCGTGCATCTACGTTTTTAATCCTAGTAAGGCTAACGATGAATTCCAGGATATGAAACATATTGAATTATACGATTCATCATAAATATAAAAATTACACGTAACTCTTTCCCCTTTTTTAATTTGAGTATACTATAATCTATAGCATTATATTATCGGTTTCGTTATTAAAAGAAACATTCGCTCTGAAAGTGTTAAATTTTACGTTTGCTTACTTGTTACGGGTCTATCATACTATTTTATTATGCTAACAAACAATCGAAGAGAAATTGGAGTCAAATATGATTTTTCTCTACGATTAATTAGAAATCGAGTTACAGAAGACCAGCATAATTTAATTAGCAAAGAGAAATTACTCTACAGTTCCCAAACTCTGATTCAAATTTACGAGCTTCTTAACCTCTTACTCTCCAAAACACACATATTTTCCCATAAATTTCTAAACCGTTTTACCAACGCGCGTAACAGCAATAAAACCATCCATTAAACCAACTAAAAAATTAAACTTACTTCGAGCCATTTAAAACGCATATCCTAATTCGTCAGATTGCATGACCCAGCTTTATAATTTTATTGCACAAGTCACTCCACAGTTCATCATTCACCACTATGAACTTTATATCTACTTCGCGTCTACTCGCATCACTATTTTTCTAGAAATTTTCCATCAATCATGGTACGTAAAGATAAAGCAGACACACCCTTTCCAACACACGCTACAAATACTCAAACACAGATTACCATTAAATAAATCATGCCTCCACAAATAAATTACATTAAACCTGTGTTATTTGCTGTTGAAACAATATATTCATTGTTAAATTCTTTCCAATCCATTCATTTTGCCTGGCACAAATGATCCTTTGAAAATATGACAATTACCAATACTACACATTATACGATTGACCTATAAAGGACCAATATTGCGTTAACGTTTTATTTGCAGCTTTTTCTTCAATTTATTTACGTTATTAGCTTCTGCTTTCTAACACTATGCTTCTAAACGGAAATACCAAACGTTTGTTAAAAATCTTTTTTTTTACATTATTTATATACCTTTACACTCACATACCTTTGCAAAAGAATATGTTAGTTGCTTTAAGTTTTTTAATAATATTTCATTTACATAATTTTTAAGCGTTACTTTATCGCTTGGTTCTTAATGGGATGGCCAACGGTACGATTAAAACGGATGATAAAATTCTTAACCATAGCAGATATTAATCTTCTCTTCGCTATAATCTTATTTAAAAGAAATCGCAGCACGCGTCTATTGTCTTCCCATAATAGAGCCGTTAGGATTAAGAACGGCGCCGGGGATACATACAAAGTTTTCCATGGCGACCGTAGCCGTATCTAAATCACTTGGCGCTAACGATTATCTCGATCCGGGGGCGTAAGCTTAATCGCGCCGAGCTAATTCTCGCTCGAAACTCCCCAGACTGCAATAGTCGTAACGTTCGCATGAAAGCCCGCGTATGAGAACGTGCCAAGAAAGCGCACCGTTTTCAGAGGCTCGCAACTGTTCTTGCAACTCGAAAGTACTTTCCTTTTAATCGCGAATGTATGTAACTTTAGGTTGAAAGCATGTTAAACTCTCAGCCAATCCGCGAGACTTCACAATGTTTCGCAGATTGCTGAAAGATTCTCGAGTCCCTCGTGTGTCACAACCTTTCCCTTCATTCTCTTTCTACTTCTTCCTCTTCTAACAGGCGTTGGCTAATTAACGCGATTCGATACCGACACACTGCTGATTCGTACACCATTCCACTGTTTCTCTTTAATATTAGTAAGAGAAAAAGAGAGAAAGAGAGAGATCGTTTGCTAATCTTCCAAAATTAATCAGCGTTGATGTAAGCCTGAAACGCCCACAAGCCAGCACAGTCTCGTCCTTATACTCCCTTGATCTGTGCGGCTGTGTTACCCTCAAAAGCTTGTAGATGTCGGTGTACGATGTAGTATAGGCGAGAAGGGGATTGCCTTTAAATTCTCTACCGAAAGTAAAAGCCAACGTACTCGGCGTGCGTCGAAAAGCAAATGACGAGTAAAGTTCTGTCATTAAAGCCTGGAATCTCGGTGATGAAGTTGCACAAAACTAAAAGTCGAATCCAACGCGGAATTTGAATCGAGGGGGAGTAGATCGAGATCCGGGGGCGTAAGCTTAATCGCGCCGAGCTAATTCTCGCTCGAAACTCCCCAGACTGCAATAGTCGTAACGTTCGCATGAAAGCCCGCGTATGAGAACGTGCCAAGAAAGCGCACCGTTTTCAGAGGCTCGCAACTGTTCTTGCAACTCGAAAGTACTTTCCTTTTAATCGCGAATGTATGTAACTTTAGGTTGAAAGCATGTTAAACTCTCAGCCAATCCGCGAGACTTCACAATGTTTCGCAGATTGCTGAAAGATTCTCGAGTCCCTCGTGTGTCACAACCTTTCCCTTCATTCTCTTTCTACTTCTTCCTCTTCTAACAGGCGTTGGCTAATTAACGCGATTCGATACCGACACACTGCTGATTCGTACACCATTCCACTGTTTCTCTTTAATATTAGTAAGAGAAAAAGAGAGAAAGAGAGAGATCGTTTGCTAATCTTCCAAAATTAATCAGCGTTGATGTAAGCCTGAAACGCCCACAAGCCAGCACAGTCTCGTCCTTATACTCCCTTGATCTGTGCGGCTGTGTTACCCTCAAAAGCTTGTAGATGTCGGTGTACGATGTAGTATAGGCGAGAAGGGGATTGCCTTTAAATTCTCTACCGAAAGTAAAAGCCAACGTACTCGGCGTGCGTCGAAAAGCAAATGACGAGTAAAGTTCTGTCATTAAAGCCTGGAATCTCGGTGATGAAGTTGCACAAAACTAAAAGTCGAATCCAACGCGGAATTTGAATCGAGGGGGAGGAGATCGAGGAGCGAGATCGAGGAGCGAGATCGAGGAGCGAGATCGAAACTGTGAGAGAAATCTGTGTGCACCGTGAGCGGTTCGCTGGGTAATCACGTCAGCCGTTTAAAAGATCCGTCGCTTTTAGTGCTAATTCGCTCCCCTGATTTTCCTGAGTGATAATTTCCATTTGACTGAATTATCCGTGATTATCGTTTCGCGTATTAAAGTCGCCGCGGCTCGTCTAATTCAGAGCGATGATAGTCGCACGACGGCAACTGTTCCCCGCGCTCTGAACTAAATTGAAACTAATTATCATCGTCGACTATGAAAATCATGAAGTCTCGCGGTTTCCTACATTAATGCATTGACCACTGTGTGGCCTGTAAGCCGCGCGTCCATCTCGCCGAATCGTAACTTCCCGCGTAAAAGCGACTGTGCATCCAACCCAACGGAAACTGGATTTTCCTTGTGGCAGACGCGTTCGAACGTATCGCGAAATTTCGCTTCATTGTTAACAAGGATCTTGCAGTTCACGTCCGACCTAATTCAATTGCCAAGTGTCTTCGCTCGTTTCCAACGAGCTCGTGTTCTCTCTACCAGCCAGGAGAAACTAACTAAGCCGGAAAGGGTGCTTTTTGCTCACGGTATTAGCCATCGATGTTGACCATCGTGGCTGTTCGCTCGTGACCGAGCTCGGTGGATCGTATTTTCCAACGACGAAGATCAACGCGCGGGCTTTATTGGATAAAACTCGATGAAGAAGTACGGAGAAGCCATCGACCAGTCGGTGGAAACCCCCGCCCCTCCTCCCACCTCCGGCAGCCTCGAAGAAAATGAGATACCTTAATAAGGCGCCGTCCCCGACTGTAATTACGCGTTCCGACTTCCTGCTAGCTGTTTTCGTGCTGCGAGTAATTAGAATACCGATAGCTTCACCAGGAACCCGTTCGTTCTCCCTCCATCCGGGACCCTTCTCTTTTTACTTCCGGCAAAAATGCGTTCGGAAGAATTTGCCAGGGGGGGAGCTTCCGCGTACAGCCATGATATTTTAAACTACTCCAACTAGGATATTCTATAACACACCAAGAGGCAGAGAGAAAGAACTGGCAATAGAAAAGCTATATTTTATGCGATATGACCTGTTAAGGTCTTTTTCTCGCGTAGAAGAAAATTAATTATGCGGTCGGTCGACGAAACCCACACGATCATCTTTCCGATGATATCGTACACTATAATAAACTGCTTGTAATTACGTTACTGTGTCGTAAGATCGTAGATTATTGCGAACAAACGGTAACACGCGATTTTGACGAGTAACTCTCGAACGACATTCGGAATATGTGGAGCAGAAATTGCAGAATTGTTAAGATCGAAACTTTCAGATGTGAGTTGAATGATGCGTGTTTTTGAAGAAAGTTTCACCTGTATCGCAGGTAGCTTTGCTACCAGGAAATTAAATATATAAATTGTATATATTATAATCTTGATAATCGTGGTTTCTTCCAGTGTGAGCCATACCTATCTCTCAGGAAAATAAGTTGTGATACCAGGAAGATACGAAGATACGTTTCGCGAACATTCCAGGTGACTTCATCTTCAGGCGATCGATTGACCGATACTGATCACAGATACATGTGCCAAAGTCAATCGACTCCATGACGATGAAACTAGCTACAATTCTGGAGAAACGTCAGAACGTATCTTCTTCAAGGATATGTTGCGCATCTATAACTC
Organism: Bombus impatiens; assembly: GCF_000188095.3. Taxonomy (NCBI): domain Eukaryota; kingdom Metazoa; phylum Arthropoda; class Insecta; order Hymenoptera; family Apidae; genus Bombus; species Bombus impatiens. The sequence continues at coordinate 645,571 of NT_176550.1, read as the reverse complement.
TCGATTCTACAAATTCTACGATACCTGACATGAAAACCTTGAGTCTTTGGTTAAGACAAAAATCGTACTCTGACTGACTAATCGACTAAGAAAGTCTACAAATAGCATACCGTGAAAGACAGAAGAGCTTTTTGTTCTTGAACCATTATGTGCTCCGTATTGTTTCTTCGTTATTCTTTATATTAAATTCCAATAACTTGTACACTTTGACACGATCGCTCTCTGTATACATATTACATTACAACTTCTTTTACTCGAATTTCAAATTTCAGTAGAAATGTCGTATATTTTGTTGCTCTACTAAATGCGTAACAATGTCACGGAGGATTTTTCTTTGACGAGAACGAGAAGTGTGGGCGACTCAAAGGTATCCGTCAGGATGACCCATTGTTGAAGGCGTGTGGATTTTTCATTTAGCCGTGAAAGAGTAACGCGTCGCGGCCCAACGAATGAGGGAAGATTAATCAACGCGTTTGCGTTAGCACGCGTTCGCACCCAATGTTTCCCATCGACCACGCCGCCCCCTCTCGGTAGTTAATGCACTGTTAAAACGTGTAACACATCGAGTATCGCAGCGCGCTTAAGCGGGCTCGATTATTCGTGTTTACAAATTTCCTCGGGACCCGTTCAACGTAGGGATGGAACGTGGTTGTTTCGTTTAGCTTGCGGTTCGTCTAAACAATTGAATTTTCGGAATTTCCGCTATAGGCTTTTCCACTTGGATGATAATCATACTTTTTCTCTTGTTTCTCGTTTAACGACAACGTGGAAAGTTTATCACGAGACCAGCATATAATATAATAAATCGAATTTCCCCTCTGTTTTATATATATCGAACAGTTAAAATACCACTACTAAAAGGCGAATAAAGTTTTCAAGTGCCTTGTAGTTTATACGAGAAGCTTGGTTTATCACAGCGACCCATGAAGCATTCAGTACGATTCCTTAACACCAGTCGATAACATGTTTACTACCAAAGTACAAAGCACGACATTTTGCGTGCTACTTATTACTCGATAATGTTAAGCTTAATAGCGTCATACGTGAGAAGCAAAAGGGTATCAAGAAGCTCTGACTACGTCGTACAAACAGATTAACCCGTTCAGCCCTTTTTCTCTTCAATATCTCACCATTCTCACTTAAAGAAGATTTACAACCCATTTCGGATTCTAAAATCACCTCATAAATTCCCTTCGGTGACCCCCGGCGGATGCACTAAAAACAATCCTGCTGCTCTATCGTTCTTTCAATCACGACCGAGCGCCGTAATATCGCGGCGACGATCGCGCTTAAAAGTGAAACCGTAGAAAAATACGGCCGAGATAAAATGCACGGCCGCAACGCGGTACGATTCGAATCAGAAGAATCGTTCTAACTTGCCCGTTCCGTGCTTCGTTACGCAGCTATAAAGAAAGAAGCTACGAAACCGTCGTTACGTAAAATTTTACGCCCTATTTTACTTATCCTTTAAACCGATTCTCAGCCGCGTACTGTACCAGCAATATCCGTGATCCATTTCCCTCGATCGCCACCACATTTCATCTATTCCATCTCTTCGAACGTTCATTCGTCATCTATGCAGTCACGGGGATCAGGTATCTCGCGACGTAATTTTCTTCGTACAACGCTATGAACAAGATACTTCATTATATCTTTCAATATTTAACCCTCGAATAAAGAAGGCTAATTTTATACTCGTTACTTTCCGTTACATTTATGTGAACAGTGCAGGTAAGAACGCGATAAATCACATCTTCTATTTTTTTACACGGAAACAGAGGTACTCATCAAGACTTTCTTTTATGATCTTTATACGAAGATTTTATTTTCTAAGTAAATTTTATTACCACATTCAGTCGACTTTACGTTTCATCCGTACATAGTAAAATATTCCTGGCAGTATATGATCTAGTCTCCGCTTGTCGAGGATTAAGGCTAAATATTTGAGGTGTTATTGGGTATACTGCGTTAAATAATCACTCGGTGTTTAGATCAACAATATATTTATTAACAAGTGTCTTCTTTTGATCGCGTCGTGTATCGCTTTCGGTTTCGCTAGTCGATCTCGCTGCCCGATTACAACTCGATTTTATCGCTTCCTGGTTCGAACCTAACTGTCGATCGGATTCGATTCTTTTCTTTTTGTCGCCCCTCAGTATTCTCACTATCCACGCGTTTGTTAGGCGTCCGCGACCGTTGCCACGCTCGCCTTCTTTTCGAACATTCGACGAAAGGACCCTTGGGATATTGATGGCTCGTTAGGCACTTCGCTTCAGCGATATACATTGTTGCCGAGTGTCGCTACATATTAATTGGCATAAGGAAAGATAAAGGAGAATTTGTTTCCAAAAATCAAACATATCTGTAGAGTAAATGATAAGCTTAAAGGGTGAAGTGTAAGATAAGATATGAGCAAACTAAAAGAAATGTGTCAGATGCTTAGGCTATGGTATTCATTGAAAATTGAGATGCATAGATCTATGTAGAGACTTAGTTGTACGTGGTAAAAACATATTGCATATATGATTGAGAAGCTAGAGCCGCTCGTGAGTTGCCAGAGTTCCTATCATAGGATCGTTCAGGGATCGTGCCATAGTTGCTATCAAAGAATCATGTGAGAGTTAGGACACAAACGTGTATGAATTATGGAAGAGTTGATACAGCATCGTACAAGAGCAGTCAAAATGGCGTGGAATTGTCAAACTTATCGCGAAACGTTGTAATTTTAGTAATTCATGCAAGATTACAACTCATTAATTTTAACAATGGCTTGTAAAAGTACTCGAACACCTACCATGAAGCATACTATATGTGTTACACGAATCCTCCTAAAATTTCACCAGCACTCTAATGAGACAGGACTATCGTGATTGGCTTCAAATTTTACCAATGAAATTATGGTGGTCGTGTCTTGTTACAACGTTAATATTAAAAATTTCATACAGCGTATGCAATACACTGATAGAAAGTTTCTACAAGCGTTGAAATACTTCCGCCAGCCATTGTATATAACTTACGTTCAATACGATTAGTTGTTTCACATACGTAAACGTGATACCTCACGATATTTACGAATTTATAGAGGAAATTGCATCTAGAAGTGTCTTGTTCACGGATACGAAGGAGTTAAAAGCAGTAGCGTGAAAATTTCACAGGTCCCAAAATAGGAACAATGGCCACGTGCACGTACACTACACCATCGACACGGTTGATCCCGTATTTTTCCGGCGACAGCGTCGAAGCCGCTTCATCCTTATCAGACTTGACGCGAGAGAAGTTTACTTCGCCCCGTAATTCCCTCCACTCTGCCTCTTTCTTTCGTTTCTCTCTCTACGATCTTGCCCCTCGCCCTGTGCACGTACATGGTCGGTCCATAAGGCAAAGCCGGAGTTTCCCCATCGTCCACACGGTTCCCATGTATGTCGGTCAGGCAAGGCTAGGGTAGCCCATTGCCACGATGAATAAATAAAAATCGGTCGGGGAATCTGCTGGTGTAATTTATCGACACGCTATCGGCTTTCCGATCTGAGGAATGCACTCGAGAAAATCGAGGACAGTTCGCTCGTATATCAAGAATGCACGCGTCGGAGTTGGAAAAGTGGCAGAGACGAGAGATATTTCGAGCCAATACCGCTCTGCTGTCTCTTGAATTCATCCTTTACCCTTTTTCACGCTCCCTCGCTCTCTCTCTCTATCTATCTATCTGTCTATCTCTGTCTTACTCTCCAGGATTATTACTGTCTCGTCTACCACGCTCAAGAGTCGGGGAAATTATATCGTTTTCTCGTTACCAGTAGTGGTCCTATCGTTTGCAGATTTGAAGAGCGTGAATCAAGCCATTCATAAAAATTTGACTGAGTATTACGTCCACTTAGACGCGTTTCGAAATGCGGACAGTTCGAAAGAGAAATTTGCCTCTGTAACCACGCGCCTTCTATTGATATATCGTCTAGTAACGTGCGGTCATAGGACTGCGAGGGCTTAATGTGATTTACAGGAGGGACAGAAGTTGCTCGCGATGGACCGTATGTTTCGAAAGCCCTGGAGAATTATTGGATACGTGACGTCGCGAGCTACCCTTAAGCACGCTGTACCCAGAAACTGGGTAAGAATCGATAAGGCGTTGTTCGTCGCAAGACGATGCATACCTCACTTGTCAGCTGATGTCGTATAATCATATTTTTCGTCGACGATTGTCTATATATATATATATATATATATATATATATTCGTGTACTCGTACGACCAACGGTTTTGAACTATGCTGCGTTCCTGCCTTCTTCTGTGAAGCGTCGGTTGACATTTTCCAGTAACGCGTTTGTAAGATGAAAAACTTGTTACGTCACGAAAACAAGTGGAAAGTGTGATTTTATATTCGATGAAAAATTATAAATTTTTGTGGTTTGTAAATGTCTTACGGCATTAACGACACAAAACTGATTAATTTTTAGTGCCACGTTCACTTTTTGAAGCGGCATAAATAAATGAGAAATCGGTAACAGACGTACGATGAGAATGGCTGATAAATGACTGGCCTATTCTACTTACATAGAACAACATCGAGTGTGATGGATATTTGGATGTTAATTACCGCTGTAATTGTACCCTGATTGTGTAATCATGAATAGCTAACTAAATGACGTTTCTACGAGTAATAATAATATAGAACATGTATAGTACTTTTCATAGTGGAATAATGTTTAATTACGATGTCATATTAAAAAAGTTACGAAACACGGAGGAACGGCTAAATAGATCGGTGTCTTGTCGTCCGTAGCAAAGTAGTTTCGGTTTCGAGTAAGTCACGCTTTAACGAACAAACTTTACAGGAGCTTAATCTTATGGAACTTTAATAAACAAGCTTATTAGAAAATGATGCTTTAATAAACTAACTTTTTAGCCCGTTTCTTCATGGGAATATTATCCAAACCTGAAAGTATGAAATATACCGCATTCGAGAGACGATACCCGTTTTATTATATGAAAAAGTTTCACAAATTTTCGATACATCTTAACAAGCATCTTATAAAGAATCAGGATCTTCGCGAGTTTCCATTTGAAGCTCGATAATCGCTCGCATTGTTATCAAAATGTTTCCAACCGCTAGCCCCATGACTAACGAATATTTTATGCAAACAAGTATCGTTATTCGCCCGTGGCAGAGACGAAGGCAGAGAAGACGAATCTCATTCACCATGAAACGTTCGAACGATTAAAATTTATAATTTATGAATTTCACCGACGGTTTATGCAAAAAGAAATTTCATCGTTCAGCGTAATGTTTCACGATTTGCAGAGTTTGAAATTCTCAAGCGGCCTGTATTTGCCCTCTCTCGTCATATTTTCCACAGGAAAAATTAACGTCACCGCAAACACGTGACATCGTTTAAGCCAGGGAAGATTCTAACAAACACGAACGAACTGCTCGCGTCTGCCATTCTACATTTTTAATTTGTTACATTTCTTCCGACTGAATCTACCCAATTGAATTAGATATCTCTTGAAAAATTTATTTCCCGATATTCGTCGTATACAAACAGAGAATCGTTTTTAAACGCGTTTAATTTTATTCAATTTCAGATACCGGTTTTACCTGGCAACCAAGTAATAATAAAGAGAATTCATTCGGACGTAAAACGCATCGACGAGGAGGCAATCGCTACAAGAGAAAGATTCTTTCAACCGTTCAGCAACGAAATGCCAGATGCCAGATGTCTCACAGCTGTTATTTCCGCGTCTCCTGTCCACGTGTCGCCTTGAATATTCTTTTAATAACACCCCCTCGCCGGTATCGAACCATCGAGAGATTCTACTCTGGAAACATTTCAACACGACATAGTATAACGGTGTAGAACATGTAGATGGACTAGAGAGCGTACGCACGTAATTAAGAGCGAAATCATCGTGGAAAAATTCGGTCGATTTAACGGGCTCCAGTCTTCAGAGAGGAAAAAAAAAAAAAAAAAAGAAATTTACAAAAAATTAAAAAGAAAAAAGGCGATCAAAGCTCTTGCAGCGTCCAACAGGCAGAAAACTCCGTCGGGTTTCATCTCGTTCATTGTTTAATCCGCGAATTGATGAAGTTCTGAACGTAGCGGAATTGTTCGCCTAGTCGGTCGAAATTTTACGCGACTTTTTCACCCGGTGCGACGGGAACACGTCGCTGAACACGGAACACGATGTGCACCACTTCGGCCGGAAAAGCATTACGATATGCATGGTTCGGTTTCGATTCGACCGTCGTTGATCGAAATAGAGCCGCGATCCTAAATCGTCGACTCTTTACGAGCCACCATTTTTGTTGTACCAGCTGTCTGCCCTTTATTTCTATTTGCTCGTTTTAACGCGCACGCCATTTTTAACAGGGTTCAAGAGATCGCTCGTGCCTGATTCGAATATCGTCGCCAACGGGTGGTTATATTGAATAAAAATAAACGGGGGAATGCACGTTGTTCCCGCACCTCGAATTTCGGCAACATTTCCCGCATCGATCTCGATCTTCCTCACTCCTCCATCCTATCGCTGCTCTCTGTCTATGTGTGCGCTTGTAACACATTTTTTTCGTTCGTGCAAAATCGAATCGATTACGAGATGCTTCTTCGTCGATGGGCGAGTTCGATTCTCGTTTCGACGATGCAATAAAAACCCCATAAACAGCGTATCGCGAGTTCTGATCCCGTGGACGCGAAAATAGATTCCCTGCATGCGGACGATTTTCGACCGATAGCTCGATCTTGAAAACCATGGGATAAACGTTTGATATAACATGGGTGATGTAGTGGTATTCATCGGCTCACGCGAGACCAGATTGTAATTGAACAATAAAAAGCTCGCTCTGTTTTTCGCCTTTGCTCTCTTTCTTTGGCCTTGCATCTGGCGCGTATAACTTAATTACCGGGTCGGACAATTAATGATAAAGCTCGTACTTTAGCAGAATTGGCGCGGCAATTAAATCCAATTACAGTCTGCTGATTCGACGCGGACGAATTTGCTTCGACAAATATTTCCTTCGTGTCGGAAACATCGCGTTGTTCCCATGACTCTGTCCATGACCGACAGTCTGTTTTTCTTAATAATCAATACGAGTCGCGCATCAATTGCAAACAAATCTTTTGAAATCTCGTTTTGTTGGCCACCTTCCGGAATCCCCTGTATTCCAACTCACGACTTATTCAGGATAGTAACGAGTTCGGTTCTCAACAAACGCAAGGATTTCTATGTTTGATCAGATATCACGTAACGGATTAATACCCTTGAAATAAAAAAAATTGTTTCTAAATTTATTTGTGGATTGGTAAACGCGTTACGATTTTAACACTTTTGTATATTTTATCTATTTTAATCGTATCTAAGGGGAATGGTTAATAAAAAATAAATGACTTGGCTATTAATTTGATCGTAGATATCGAAATTTAGAATAAAATACAGCGAGAGTCGGAAGTGAGCGTAAGCCTTACAAAAATTACTTATCTACAAGTTTAGTTATATCTTTTGCTATTAGTTGGTATTCCATAGCGCATCATACTTTATACCTTTTCAATCAATCTTCAATCGATGCAACATACTTTCAGGAATTCTCGAATAAATTTCGTGCCTTCAAAGTAACCCCGTTTAACTCTCGCTGTATATGTACGTTTCAACATAAAGTGAAATTCAACTAGAGAACAGAACGTTGAGAACAGAGGTAGCCGACTTATCTCTGTATCTATTCGCGAGTTTCGCAGTTTCCATTTCCATCAAAGAAGCTTCAGGTCTAAAAGCAACTCGAGCCCAGGACGATCTAATTAAAAAACGAAAAATAACGAGGAGTAAATTCATCGAGAAGATGAGTTGCTTTGATTCGATTGCAAAAGGATGGTCGCGTGTGTCGCGATACCCGATACGTCGATAATGATTCCAATAGTGGGTTGAAGAAGAGGAAAAGAGAAGCGCATGAAAAAAAAAGAGGAAGAAACGTAGAACGTAGAATGGAGTAGAGGGCATCGGCTCGTAAATAAAAATGAATCGACGTCGCGGGGGAGAGGGCGATAGATCAAAAGGTAGCTGCGGGCCAAGCAACGGTGGGCAAGCAAGAAAATAAAAGAGAATTATTGAAGAGAGAAATAAATCAGGCCCTGGTGTGTGCTCGCGATGCTGCCGCTGTTTCTGCGACGAGTACAGGCCGTGATGGTATCAGAGGGGTCGCACTCCACGCTTCGAAATGAACGCGATAAGAGAAACACGTGTTGAGCACGCTTTCTCACCCTCTTTTCTTATGCCCTCATCTTCCGCTGTCTCGATATACAAACCCCTTTTCTCTTCGTCATCGCTTCCTCCACCACGCTTGTGTTTTTCTGATTTGTTCTTAGATCGAATATCTACTGCTCGACGAAGGCACGCCCCTGCCAACAGCAGAAGATGAAAGTATATGAAATATCTTGGTCATTGTTTCATTGATATCGCGGATAATAATAGTTGGTATGAGTTTCGCCCGTGGATGATGGGTTTCTCGATAAAGGAAAGCCACAAAATATCGTATTATGATTCTCTGTGTCGTTACGATGACTTGGTTTAAATATTGTCTCTTCTTGGAATAGAAATTGCTGGAATTATTAACAAACACGCTTCTACGTTGAAGATCCTACAATTTAATTCTTCTCGGTTGAATGTTCTCCTTTCCTTGCGTTTCAATTGTTTGTTCTAATATTTACAATTTTGTTATTCATTATGCGATATTCCGTCTTTTCTCAACGATGGCCATTGTGAAGCACAAGATTGCTCCATTATTCCATAATACCAAAACAATTCTGCCTCTTTAGTGTACACGGTAAAATATAATGTAATACCTTCTAAGAAAATATATCACGCAGATTTCTCCGATATACCAACACATGCTCTTTCGTTTCGTATTTTACATAATTACGATAAAAGGGAGAACGAATAAAAACGTGACACGGTACAACATCGACACATCTTTTTATATTTAATGCCAAAAGCCTGGGACGAAATATCGCTGGATAATTCGAAACGTTTACAAGAGCAAAAGAGAAGAAAAATAGAATCCCCTCGAAAGAACACGTAGGATACAGGAAGTTCGTATTAACGAGTAACATTCGGATGAAACTCGCGAGGAGTATCCCAAGCCTTTCGTTCTTATTACGCTTCTCGTCAAAAGAACGGCGAGAGCTCTGTGTTTTAAAATGAACGTGATAAGAGTAACACGTGTTGAACATGATTTCTCGCCATCTCCTTTCTCCTGTCATCTTTCTACTTTCTTTTGTCTTCATTTTTCTCTATGTCTCATCCCCTTTTTACTTCGTGCTCTCAATATATAAATCCTCACGCTTCCGCCTCTCCTTTGCACCCTTTCCCACTCTGCCTTCTCTGTTCTTTCGATATCTCAACGGTCTGTTCTGCTCTCTTTCACGAATCTTCCCCGTCAAAACGAAAAAAGAAAAAAAATACATTACTTTATTTATGTCCCCAACAACTGGGTCAAGGAGTAGGTTTTATCGAGCATTCTGATCAAAGAAATAAATCTCGTGCATGTTGAACCGTAATAATGACAATTATTCCTCAAAACGATACGCGATACGCAACAATAGTGGTCAAATTTAACAAATGATGACAAGCGATAGCGTGGTTTCTACGTTTCGCTAATATATTATTCGACGTACGTAGTAAATGTCCATAATATATTATTGAAAGATAGTTATCATAAATTTTCAGCAAGATAGTTTTCATAAATTTTTGCAGCATGTCGAGATTCTCGATTGTCCCGGCAATTATCGTAGAACAAAGTCGGTTCGATAAAATCTAATTCTCTTTTTCCAACATAACTCTCGAATATAGTTGAAACAGAAGCCAGTTCTGATTTCTGAATACCGAGGATGAGCTAGATTATGATTAAAGAATTGCGTAACACGAATTGCTTAATATATGACAGAATTGCATTCACGAATTCGTAGAGATTTAGAAATGAACACCGAAACGGCGGAAATCGGAAAATAGCGAGATATTTGAAACGGAGGTCACGGACCTTCGGATCGTTCGCAAACTTTACCCGCGCTCGTCAAATACGTTCCGAGTCTGCGGCGTCTAACTTGACTAATTGGCTCTCCACTGGAACTGAATAATAATTGAATAATGGAATATTGAGAGAGCGCGAAGAGGCAACAGCACGAGTTTCGAAATTTTCGCATGCTCGCGTTCAATCGTCAAATGTTTCACACGACTCAGATTCGCCAGCCGCATTATTTATCTTCCGATTTTCCAAGGCCGATTCGTTTCTTTTTCTTTGTCTCTATGAAAATACCCGCATAAAAATAGCAATCAAAGCGATTTTATACGATCTTCGTATTTGCAAGAAACGGGTTTGTGCCCATCATCGGAGATTCAAACGAGAATTATAGTCACGAACGTAACGAGAATCTAATTTTCCGGAACGAAAGAAAAATCGATGCCAGTTTTTTGCGGTTACGCGCGAATGGATCGCGTAATGTTCGATTCGATGAGCCGACATTAACACCGTGTAATCCTGAATCGGCAATCAGGGATTGAAAACCTTGAGTCGGGCAATGATTCGGCGTTTGACGGGTTAGGAAAGTTTTTGCCGTGGAAAAAGGGTGAAAGGAAAAAAGCGAACGTACGCTCCAGGGAATCGAGGTATCGGTAGAAAAATGTTCTCCCTAACATGTAAGTTTCAAAAACTTTCCCTAACTGAATTTTAACTCGGCTACGAGTCGTTCTATTAATATTTCCCTCGCGAAATGCACTTTGAAAGTCAAATGGCTGGTGTGCATCTCTTCTCTGTTTACAGTGGTACATCCTGCGAGGAAACTGACTTCCTATTAAGTCTTTCACGTCGCGTATATTTTTCGCGTAAAGCTATAGCGAGGAAAGTTTACGCTATTTATTCTTTAGAAAGTGCGGGTCTTTATGTACGAAAAAAGAACGATGCTTCGATAAATGATTATTCGGATAGTTTACCTAACGACTTTATTGAACACACCGCTCCATTATTCGAGTTCTTACAAAAACTGATGTTCTCATAACTTAAACTCACCTCATAAACTCCAAACCGACGTAAAAAAATCCAAATCGAATCGTAACGTATCACAGTTAAAGCTAAAGTTTCCGAGACATTCTTAAAATTACGCAAACATGAAATCGAAGGGAGTATTTCTTTATATCTTAAAAACATGGCTATGCAATTACTTTTCTTGGAACGCTAGAGACACATACCATTTACGTATCCGACCACCAGACGATAATATCGGCACGTGACTGCGAATAATTTTCCTCTGTCACCTGCAAAAACCTCGTGCAACGCCGCGTCACGTTCCATCGCGTGAGATATTGCCGATCATCCTACGAGAGACCGGGCATCGTTTCAATTTCCCGTGCGTCGGACTCTTGTTCTCCGCCGGTGAACTTGGTCGTATCATGACGAACGACCGAGGCAACGGCAGCACCATTTTTCTTCGACGTGAAATTACTACCGAGCTCTTTAACAAACGTCGAGTCATTGTTATCGCGCCGGGGAACGACGTGGTCCGTCGCTTTTTAGCGATAACCAAGAGGGCGAAGCAGAGGCGGAACCTCGCTGGATGCCACATCTATCGTCGAGTCTCGAACGTCGATCGTTCCCGTTAACACACGAGTGAACAAAATAAATAAGACGTTGGATCGAATTTATAGGAGACGAAACTGGGTGAAGTACGCCCGGTCTGACTGCAATGTCCTATTCTACTTGACACGATCTACTTGATGGTATCGTTCGAGCGAGGTCCAGACGAATTATTTTTTAACGCCGCTTCCAATTAAACTAACTAAACGAACTTTTAAATCCGGTATACATACTTTATCGACACATCGATCCATTTCTTTTTTAATACGAAATCGAATTTTCAAATTACATAGAAGCTTAATTGACGTACAGAGAGTTAATTGACGCACAAATGACTGATTGTAATTGTATTCAATCGAGATAAATTCAGACGAGAATAATATCGCAGTAGCGTTGAAAAATTAGAGAAACTAAACGAAATAATAACCTAACAACAACCTTCGTTAATCACCGATTGCTATTGCTAATAACGTACGCTTGATTTTTAATTTCCCTGTTGCTAATTACAATCATCAATACAGAATTCACACATACCTGTTTAGGAGCAGCCTGGGCATCCTCCAGCTCCAAAAACCCGCCGTGTGTCCCAGCCAAATCGTTTCTGCTTTTCGTTATCGATGCGAAACCAAATCGCAGGTGCTCGTCTTCGTCCGTAGAAATCTCCCAGTTTCCCGTGAAATCTGCTCTTCGGGTCTGACAGAACCAAAAATTAAGCACAAAAACACAGCACAATCGTCCTTGAGAAATAGCTGAGACCGCCTCGTGTTACCGGCGATCACCAATCGACCGTCTCATACGATACGTCTCCGAAGGCGTCGCGGCGCTCACTGCGGAGACTTCGCTGCGTACCCGCCCTTATAGCATCGTGTTGCGCTCACACCGTGCCCCCTCCCCTCGCTCGGTCCCCTCCTCCAGCGTTTCTCTCGCTCTTCACCCTTCGTTTCAACCCTCTGCACCGTACCGCGAACCTCGTGCACCCCTCGCGCCATCCTGACCACCCACGCCGCCACCCTGACCACCCATACCGTCACCCTTCCATCCCCGTACTCTGCACCGTCACCATTGCCACCACCCACCTTAGAGGATAACGCAAGCGTTCTGGAATAAGCGTTCAAAAGACCAGCCGAAGCATTCTTCGTGTATGCTTCGGTACCTTGTGCGCGAAAAATCGAACGGCTTGAGAAATGAACGTGTTCGAGATGCAGTTTCGCTGATTTCAACGATCGAACGATTGGTATCAGCATATCTATTTTTGTTCTTTTTCCTTTTTTTCCTGTTTTTTTTTTTTTTGGTTTCGTTCGAGAATTACCGATAGATATTTCAGATGGAACTTGGAATATCATTACGTTGATTGACATCGAGGATTATCCTTTTTATAAACTGAAGGATTGTTAGCGAAAAAAGGTTGGATGGCACAAGGTCTAGACAGATTCTAATTTACTCGAACTCACTGGCACTCGCGTTATCCCGCTGTAAATCACTTGGACTCGCTCCAGTGCTCGTCATACCGCGCGTGAACGTCACGCTAACCTTCTTCGATTCGTTCCAACTCACGAGGACCGGTTTCAATTTGAGCGAACTTCTAGAATCCACTGGAAATCCTGCGGAATCGTTTCAATTCGTGCTAACTTTTCCCACAAGCACACCGACCTGCACGAACCTATTTGGATGTGTACTGAGAAACTCGTGGATACCTCGACTTCTGTTAACTGTTTCGCAATTCTACTACTCGCTCTAAATCATATTAAATTTCTTAAATTCGATCTGCTTCGAATAGATCGCAGCTTCTCTGACGTACGACCCGCGTCTAATCACCGTTAGCATAGCCAACTCGAGTTATTTACATTAACACAGGACCCAATAGCAAATTTCCCTATCAACTGTTTTGCAATTCCGCCACACGCTTTAACTCATGTTAAATTTCTCAAACAAATCGGAGCTTCTCTCACGTAAAATCTAATCTTCCATCGTTCCATCATTCAATTTGAATTAGTCATATTAATCCCGGGAGGGATCCACATAAAATTTTCTAATTTCACTTCGTGCCAAATTCTCTGTCCCCTCGAATCTGTCTCAAATCACGTAGTGTCCATTTCTAATTCACATTAATCCGCTACTACGCTCTTCAAGCCCAGAACTCGCGTCAACCCTCTTTCCAAAGTTCTCTAACTCGCGCAGCGCTCTCGTGTCAATAGATCTAGCGATAGCCGCGCGTGTCCGCTCGAATGCGCGTCAATCCGCTTCAACTCGTTTGGATCCGCCTGCTCGTAAGTCTCTACGCTTGTCACGTACCTGCATGGTATATAACATCGCGTCTCTCTGACGCAGACGTATGTCCAACTGTCGGTGGTGAACGTCCCGCATCATTAATTTATCCATCGCCGAGACTGCTCCGGGGCAAACGGGTCGCGACATCCAAGCTCATCAGACAACCAGGAAAGCCCAGGGGATGATGGCTCGAAAAAACATCCTTTTCCGAGCATCTTTGGCCTGGAGATGATTCCATCGTCTTTTGTTCTTTGCTTCGAACGTATCTGGGAGAAGGTGATTGTTTCATACCTCTGGCAGGTGTTGCAGCTGTCGTTTCTTTCTTATTTTCTCGCGTTTCAAGAGCCGAAGGAAATTGAAGACGAAACAGAGCGTTTCGTTTAAAAACATGACGCGAGTATAGAGAGACACGGAGTAACGCGAGATCTTTCTGAGTTGTTTCTCATTATAAGGGGATTAGTGAAACAGGTAATTTGACAAATTGTAGGCTTTTGCATATATTCTGAAAGTTGTATACGCGTCTTGGATTCGTCTTAAGGAGATCAGATTCGATTCATTTGATATGGTTTGCCTAAAGAGATTTTTTAAATGTTGGATCCCCGAGATGTTATAACTAATTAAACTGCGGAGTTTTATACATATATGGGAAATTTGAAGTTGCAAAAATACATGTAATATAATATATAAAATATCCAAAATAAGGTATTTATTATAATATTTAGTAGATGAAGCAAATTTCTATTCTAATTCCATCTCTTTAGCTATGTTCATAAAAATAAAAGAAAGTGCATAAAAATCCGCAAACTAATTATAACTCACGGATCTACTTGTATTGCAGTTTTAAGTATCAAATGGTATATTTTGTATTAATACTATATCGTTACATTCAGATTTGCTTTCTATCCCAGTGTCGACGACATTTCCATCAAATCTTCTCTGAAGGGATGGAAGTAAATTTAACGAGGCTGGTAACAAAGATCTCGTTTATTCGACAACCAGTCGCGCTCGTACAGCACGCGAGCGGGAGCGCAGGACGAAATCTACAAAATCGTATGTTCGTATACAACTGGCACCAAGTTGCCTCGTTAAATCCTCGGCAGCTGCTCCTTCGTGATACGCAACGGTTGGCCTGAAATATTTACCGAATACGCAACAGCAAACTGCACCCGGGATAAATTTATTACGGCTAATATTCCCTCGATGCGCTCTTACCTCCCTTCCAAGCAATAAAACATCGTCAAATAGAAAAAATATGCTGAATTATTGTCTTAATGCACGCATAATATCACCGTTCGTGCGAGTTTCGCCGTTCGTGAAGTAAAGGATGCTCGAGGATTTATGAGGCACGGGCGCGATCAAATATAAAATCGTTTCAAAAGATAAAATATACATTTTGCACGGCACACGCCATCGATTAAAATGCCAGTCGCGTAGATACGCGGCAAACAGTATTTGGTCTTTTCAATTTTATAATATCGTAATCTTTATGAAAAGGCGATTGATCGAGCATCAACGAAGACGCGATGCACATGAGATGTAGTAATCTATAAAACACTTGTAACAAAGTAAACAACAGTCTTACAGCAACAATTCCACGAACATTACCACCACCACACATGAATGAGAAAAGAAGTAGAATATAATACATCGTACGACGTTTTGTCCTATCTTATAATAATAATTATATAATAACTGCGTCATATCGTGTGTTCATGTAAAATTCTCGAACTTGAATCGGGCTACTTTCTCATGATGCAGAGTTAAACATCGATGTATTAACGTATCAATCCACTAGGAATTGTAATATATTCATACTGTCCCACTCGATCCACCTTAAAAAGATAACTGCAATGCTAGAAAAACATCGAGATATAATTCCTATTGGATACCGGCTTACACTCACAAATGTTAACAACGATATAAACTAGGCGCATGAATTTCTAAACTCCTTGAATCGAAGCATAATACTTAAGGCATTTGCTTGTGATTTAAAATTTCGTTTATGAAGTGTCACCGTTCCTTTTTCGCGATCGAGATAATAAAAAACTTAGACTCCCGTTAACGTCGAGGAATCGTTTGAAAAATAGCTTATACACGGATCGAAGGTAAAGTCTGCGAGATGTGAAAAACAAGAGGAAAAGTACGATTGATGGAACAGTGGCGAGTTTGCCTCATTCACCGACTGAAATTCTTCTTGCCGACCTCTCTGTAATCTTCGCTTCACGTTCGATTCTTTGTTTCCTATACCGTGGAGTAATCCTCGATCAGGTTCTCACCGAAGTGAGTTATCACGTAATCGTGGTAATACATCATTATGCAAAGTGGTTGTCCGATAATGAGACTCGCCCACACTGTGATATTGCCCCATCTGGCGCCGCAATGCTTCTGCACCTTCTTACTTATCAGTGATAATGGTATCTGGAAAATCAATTAAAAAAGTTTCTTCATCGAGGGTGGCAGACTGCAAATTAATATTAATCCTTCGACAGTTGGATCGCTTCCGAGAAGATGATTCTTCCGCGGGAAACTTTCGAGCGACTGAGATAGCTGATATCGTGTCGGAGGATTTCTTTGGTTCTTTGTGTGACTGGATGTTTGACGAAGGAATTGGTTGATTAAAATTTCTTTCAACTCTTTCGGTACAGTACAGCTCGGATCAGGAGAGTGCCTATTGGCTGAACGTGGATGAACGTTTCAAAGTTTTAAGCCTGCGAAGATCGCGATCCTAGAAATTCCCGCTGCGGTGTATCTGAGAAATGCAGTGAGTATAATAATATGCACTTCAGTGACAATGTTTAATGCAGTGGTGTAATGTTTCCTCTTTTATATAAAAAGAATGTGAAAAATGAACTAATAAAGTAACTAAGTTTGTAATAATCATTTAAATACAGTGACCAGAATCCTTCATTGATGCGCGTATATCTGTATAACGATCGTTATAAATAATACTAGTATGTTTGGGATATATTTTGTCATAATCTCAGAAATATAGAAATGTCGATGTCATTCTAAGAAATTTGCAATATCAAAGTCTAGTCGGGAGCGACAGACACGTAGAAATGTCATATGTAACATAAAAGCACTTCGTTGTTAATAAACTTGACAACGTGTCTATAGAAAAATATTTGTAAAAAGGTTTCTTATGTAACTGACAGATTTCTCGTGACTTCTGTAGAGTTAATAATAAATTCTCAAAGCTACTCGGCAGCTATTCTTCATTTTCTTATTCAAATATATGAGGACAAAATTCCCGAAGCTAGCGAGTGCACCAGCGATGGGTGATTATAGTCTCCCACCATGCCGAAAAGATTGAACATCGGCTCCATAGACATAATTTAGATCGTGAGTCGAATATTATACGAGTAAATTTTACCTGTCCCATCATTCCCAGGAACGCCCACGTTTTGAACGTCTTCAACGGCACGCTGACGAGATACTCGTGGAAGAAGGCGCTGATGAAGAACACGATGACGGACGCGGTCGTTTTCCCATAGCCGATCTCGATGATGGGAATGTACAAGTGCCTGGAACCAAAATAATCGCGCAAAAACGTTTCAAGCTTGGCCACGATTAAACGGAGGAAAATTACGCGGCCGTTTAATAGAAAGGATCGGGGCATTCTCTGGCTCGTTTCCCTCGACGATTCTCTGTGCAGCGAAAATACCCGAGAGAGCGTCTCCTCGGCGTGTAGTCGCCCCTATTACAATGTTGTACCGCAAAATAGCGGGCGCAAGCGTTAAAAAAAGGACGAGAGAGGCGAAGGAGAACGAGGATGTAGATAAGGAGCGTGGCGTTTAAGGATCAGCGTGGGCGGAATCGTCTCGAAAAATTAAAGCAATGGCTGTGCAAGTTTGTCGGAATAGCGACACTGTGGTATGTGTCGGTTCACAGAATGGGGGAGGGGAACGACACGAGTCACCGAGAGACAGGAAGAGATCGTTAGCCGGCTTGGTTATCAGTAGCAGTGCATTGGAATGAAGAAAGCTGCAAGACGGCGAGGGAAGAGGAAAAAAATGGCGCAAAGAAAAGAGCCGGCGTACAAGAGCGAGAGAAACGGAAGGAAGGAAGGAAGGAAATTCAAAGGTGGGAAGCTGTCGTCGTGGACGGTTTCGTCGCCGCGATGAAGAGATGTCTTTCCTTAAAGGTCCACTCTCCTTGTTGCTCCACGAAATAGCGGCCCCTTTTCTTCTTTCTGTTTCGTTTTTACCATTCCTCCTTCAATCTCGGTCTTTCTCCTTCTCTCCACTTCCCTTGCTCGTGGTTCTCGTCGTTCATGGAAAAGACGCTTCGAAATATCTTCCAGTTATAGAGGCATTATAAGTGCCGCGGGGAATAAACAGCCTTAAGTGCGCGCACCACGATGCGTATCGGCTTTTCCCATTACAAACCTGAAAAGACGTCGTCTTCGTCGACAGTCGTCCTTCCCCCTTTCCGCCGTCTGCGACCGTCTACGTCCTCTCCCTGTACCCATCCTCCTCCGTGCAGCTTTTCCATTTTCACCTCTCGCGCCCATTCCCCTCCCCGCCCTTCGCTCGCTTTTCTACCACTCGTTGCCGCCGCGGTCGCATGGCTGCGTGCCAGTTGCAGCTCGCAATTGCAGCTGCATATCTCGGCCCAGACAGAGAAGAAAAAAAAGAGGGAAGAAGGAAGAGAAGAACGCGGAGAAGAGTTGGGAGCACAGGTGCAGTTCGAAGAACGTCGAGGGACGGGAATGAAATTCGAGTCTTGGGAACGTCGCCGATTCCGACGTTTCCGAACAGCGAAATAGATCTTTGTTTTTGCCCGGTTTAATTATATAGAATTCAGTTAATTGCAACTTAATAAGATTCTTTCCCGATTAATCTACCTCGGACCGAGGCGTTCACAGGCCTGGAACATTAACTGCGTTGCGTATCTGTCGAAACTCGACCGTTTCACTCGATCTTCATGCACAAGCGTGCACCTCCTCTCCTCTGAGAGTTATACCTTTAGACAGTAAAGAATTATTGTTTTCTCGTGTATCGTTTCTCACGAGATCCCTTCGATCCTCGGATTTCCAACCCTTCCACGTACACGACACCGTTCGTCTCCCGCGGCCCCGCAATAACAACTTTTCCACGGCTACCTTTTTCGAGGATTTAAACTTTCCGCGGAGCTACTTTCGAAGTAAAAGCGGCCGTCGTCACCGCGGTGGCGCGAGTTGTTAGCGGCACGTGCACCGGCAAAACCGGTGGAAAAGTGGAAGGCCCTATATGGAAAGTTTCTCGCAACTTTGCTGATTGTATTGAGCAAGCGATGCATAATCCAATGGAACGATGACGGGTAAGACGTATGGGAATAAAAAGTGCCAACAGGGCGTAAGCTCGCGCTTATCTGACAGTGTACTCTGAACAAGATTTATCCAGAAGTTCTTGGAAAATCGTAAATACTAAGTTTAAACTTGACGATAGGTGACTGGAAAAAAAAGGATATTCAACCTTCGAACAATCGTCAGAGTACCAAAACGTGATTCCATATCGAAAACGTATGAAATCACGTACTACAAAATTCTATATACTGGGATTTGAATATCACGCCTAATTGTTCTCGATTGAAATTAGTTTTTGACGTGTACAGATGTGAATATTTCATTTGTTACACAACGATTCAACTACCCTGTAACAGTCGTGTATGATTCGGGCCAAATGGAAATAGCAATGGTTTAAAATGGAAACTAATTTAAAGTGACATCGATGGTCGGTGTTACGCGCGTAAACGCGGCTACGAATTAATTTTCCGAAATGAACGTTAAAACAGAAGATTTCGACGCGCACAGATCTGCAGGTAGTTCCATTTTGCGGCAGAATAGTTTTCAAACAGCAGCCGCCGTCCGACACCCTTTCCAGTTACACAGACATTAAAAGTACTACTTAGAGTGGCAGCGGTTATATATATAGAAGGGTGTAGAGAAAAGGTGGGAGTGTACGGTAGAAGCTAAAACAATTAGCCGCAGAGCAGTTTCCACAGGGGTTGAAAGAGGCGGCGGTCCGAGGGATGGTGTACAGGTTACGGGGGAAAGTCTCTGATTCGCGGAAATTTCTCTTCCTATTCGGAGACCAGACAGGTCCCGGGTTCTCGCGAAAAATGTAATTAAATCTCCTTAAAGCAGGACACACTCGTTAACGAAGTTTAGCCGCTTAGGCGAAAAGAAGCTCGATCAAAAGTACGACTCACGGCTGGATATTGTTTTCTTTCTTTTATCTCTCCTCGCCGATCTACCTTTATGTATCACGTCTCGCTCCTACCATTTACACCGTCTACTGCGGAACTATTCGCCAGGAAAGCTAAGTTTCATAATTTCAGCGCGCTCAAGCTCGAAATGACAATTTGCAAAGCTATTTGAAGTACTGTAACGCGTTCGATTAAACGCGACATCTTCTTCTGAATCTTAATGCAAGTTTGATCATACTATCGATTTTACTAGAAATAACTCGAAGTAGCTATCTTTTAACTCGAAGCTAAATTATGTCTCTATACTATATCGTTAATCGTAAAAATCTGCAAATTACTATAGCCCGTATTTGCAACGTTACACGAACTTCAAGTTTTACCAAATCTATACTTTTCAGCGAAATAACACGATTAACTGTCACGAAACAATACAAGATTCAACATCTTAAAACCTCAAAATTGTAGGTATGCTAGCAGCCTGCTGCGAGATAGAATCAAAATGGTGTAATCTAGTCTAGGCTATCGCTTAAACGTAAACGGTGGCTCCATTTCGAATCGTAGCAATCTACGATCTAACCTTTTATACCGGTATTTTTCGATCGAACCAAATAGGGTGTGCGCAGGATCGTTTACTCGACCAAACGGTGGCTGGTCGTCGCACGATCGAAATCCAACGTATTGTGGCGCCCGGAACATCGTATCAGCGATACTTACCGCACGGCCCACCGATGTACAGGCATATTCCATGTCCTCCAGAAGGTGTCGATGTTATCCGCGTTCCACCAGTCGCAGTAGAAATTTCGATCAGCAAAATGTAACAGTTCACCCATCAGATTGAGGAGCGAATGGAACATCAAGTAGAAGAAGCACAGCCAGACCAGATGGTTCGGTATCTACAAAAACGCACGAAAACAAATATACGTTCATACGCGTGGTTAAAAAAGAGCATTTGGGATTATAACGAGAGTCGTATGTCAGAAGGGTGAACATTTATTTGGAGAACGGGTGCAAATGGAAGTCACTTTCATCTTCTCTATTACCGGCGGTGAAATGTTTTTCACGCGATGTATCGTTTCGCGCGCGTTGATCTTTATTAGATCGCAAATGTACAACATGCGAGGGCCAGATAGCCGACAGCGACGCCAGCCAATATTTTATTTCCCTTTGTTTCGTATCTTCGTCCGGGGGCGGCTCGTTAATCCAATGCAAATTCGCGTCTCTCGATATTCCATTCCCGTAGCCTTAGGCGACAGTGCAATTTCGTGTAATTCTTAACCAGTGTTAGCGCACACTCGCCGAGTACAGAAACTGGCTGGGAAGAGTAACGACGCGATGGGAGGAAGAAAATATGATAGCCGCCGAGGCGTAACTACTAAAGGAACATCGATAGCTGTTTCGCATTGCAGAATATTTAAAATAACCTGCTAATGACGAGACAAAGAATTAACTGGGGGCGGTACGAAAAAAAGAGAAGGATCGGCCGCGTTATTCACATTGGACTCCAGGGCGAGAGGTAATTCCACGCTTGAGTCAGCGCGTCTTGTTAAGTCTTCTTGTTGCCGAGTCTTTGGCAGCGAATTTCCGAAAAATTGCGACGAAATAATATCACCGGGAGAGTGCAATCGCTGCACAGAATCGCAGAGAAGAACACAGAGGAAGGTAAAAGGCAATCGTGTCTGCAGCGAGATCAGACGGATTCTTCCGGCGTAACCATCTTCCTTTCCGGCTTGCCCCACTCGGTCCAACGAAGAATTTTGAAGTTATTTCGTTTCGAATGTCTTCTCTAATTCCCCCTGAAGCACCCTCGCTGCTTCCGTTGGCCCTTTACGCGCTCCAAAGGACTTAATAATGTTGCCGAGCACAAAGGTCAAGTCTGTTCTGCCGGCAGGCATTCGTGGCACTTTTATGAAAAGAGAGGGAGAGCACATCTTTCTTCGCAGAAGATAGGATCTCCTCTGTCTTTCCTCATTTCATCACTCCTTTTTACCACCATCACCATCACCACACCGCTATTGCGCCTCTCTTCCCTCATGGGTAGTTCACGTACTTCGCAAAAACTTACCTCCTCTTTTAATTTCGTTTACCTCGGGTATGACGTCGGTTAAAAGAGTAGAAAGGGGTAGAGCACGAAATCACCCACAGGAGTGGGCGGGATAAAACCTTGTTGAACCGTTTGAGACACGCCAATGATACCACAAAGGAAAAAGTGGTCGGGAGAACTTTGAGTCTCGGCTTCCTGGCCAGCGGCTATTTCAAGAACGATACGGCTTCTACCGTGGCCCCAAGTTTCCATCAAGGAGGAAAAATCTTGGTGGGTGATATGTGACGCGGCAGAGCGAGAGACCCGCGGGAATTTGAATTTTCTCGGTTCGTTTGGTCGGCTCGTGGCAACTAAGTTTTCCTATTAAGCCCGCTCTTTTCAACGAACTGCTCCCAGTTACGTTACATTGTTATACTTCACTCTTCTTCTTTTTTATTCTCGAGAACTCACGAAAAATTATTTCCTGCTTCGGCGAAGCTGTTTTAATCTATTTAAAGATTTAAACCTTTCTTTCCTTTTGATAAACGTTGTTTTAATACATCAGGGACAAGACGAGGACCATGCAGTTACAGGAGTCTAAATTTCACAACTCGTGCCAACTTATATAGAAGATATAACAAGTGTTTAATAAAAGATCGAATCACTATTACGCGAAGCTTGCTGTGCTCAAATAGATCCAGTCCTTTAACCAAACAGAACGAACGTGCTTACGTTTCGTATCAAATGTTAGTCTACCGAAGATTGTATCGTTATTAAAGCAATATTTTTTCAAGAGATCGTCCTTGTGGCTCAAAGAGCGGAATGGAAGATCGATTCCTGATGGGAAATCGTATCGTGCTCGTCGGAGAAGAAATAATGACAAGGTTAAAAAGGATCGGGCAATTTCTCCGTCATCTCGACGAGACGTCTATAAAGTTTGCTCAATTTTTCTTCCGTTCCTGATTGTTATTCTTATATCCCGTTCTTCATACGATAACAGCTACTCCCGTTATATTACAGAGCCGCGTAGACCTTGCCGCTGCAGTAAATAGTACGTGACATGCTCCCACGAGGGCAATGATGAGCAGACAGAAAACGAAAAGCGAGAAGAAGAACAAAAAAAAAAAAAAAAAAAATGAGAG
>NT_176550.1:596776-621706 GCF_000188095.3 Bombus impatiens | reverse complement strand
AAAAAAAAGAAAAGAAAAAAAAAAAAAAAAAAAAAAAAAAAAAAAAATGAGAGTACGAAGCTGAAACGTGGTAAAGATTCCGAGGAAAATGGAAAGAGTATCGATTAACAATTCAAGAATTTTCAAAATGTATACGTTATTAGAGTTACAAAATGTAGGATTAAGATACAACAAAAATAGTCAAAAATATTGCGAATAGTATAATGAACGACGATAAATCTTGCCAAAGAATTAGCAATCAGCGCAAGTCGGATACATAAACTGTTACGACGATCGTTGATCGCACTTATCCGCCACTTTTACCCGATCGGTTAACGATACCACCCATCACGATCGTGTCTATATTACGTTCAACCATGAGTAAGTACATATCGGAAATTCAATGGACCCTTCTCTGGTCGTAGTTCTGAATCCAATATGCCTACATTATTGATAGAAATCGATCGATCGTTCGTTCCGTATATATACATAAAGTACACATTAGAGTCTAACGCAGGGGAAACTGCAATGAGGACGGGACACGATCTGCACATGGTCGACACCGAATAAAAGAGCAAAAGGAGAGTGTCTGTGTATCCCATGGTCTTCCCCTCCCCTCCTTTCACCTGGTACTTCGTCTTTTTCGTCAGAGGGGCTGTCGCGCGTCAAAGAGATTCCGAAACGAGCGACGAGTGGACGGGGCGAAGGATCGCGCTCGTATAAAGTAGATCGATCTAAGGAAACGACCTCGTTGGCAACGGACTGCAGGAAAATTGCGTTTCCCCATTACGACGAGATTAAAGTCTCGTCCTACATTACAGTACCGAAACCACCTCCTCTTCGCGACCATCTCTATACACACCGATCCATCCCCTTGGTCGAACATTGCCACCCTCTGTTTTCCAAGTTCAACCGAGGTTCGTATATAAGAACCGCAATTAACCGACGACGATCATGGTCAGTGGTCTGTGCGAACAGCCTCGCAGTTATTTGCGGTGTAAACGAAAATAAGGATTCTCTCGATCCTGTATCAGGCTCGTGTATCCCGGAGGTGGTCTCCTCTTTCTCTCGAGGGCTTCTTTTCTTCTGCAGACCCTCCGTTGTCGCAGATTTCGCTCCTTCGATCGGCAAACAATTATTTTTCCCGTTTCAAACTTCTTCCACTCTCTTTCTCTCTCTCTGTCTCTCTCTTTCTCGCTTCGCTCTCAGCATGATACGGCGAAGGTAGAAAACAAAAGGGGACAAAAGAGGCGCTTCAAGAATGAGCAATCCTTCTCGTGGCGTGACTTATGAGATTGGAAGAGGAGTTTTCGTTGCGTTCGCCCCGAGGAACCTTCGACCGAACCACTTATATCTTCCAGTTAAAGCTTGTGTCGATATCGCTCTTGGAGAAGGTTATTACTAGTCGACTCGATCCTCTGCTCTTCGATTTTTCCCAGTAATCCCCTTTTTCAAAATTATTTGATCGCGTGATCGAGCTTTTTTCCTGCAGAGAAATCGAATAATCCTCGAAGGTGAAGAGAAAGAGGGAAAGAGAGGGGGGGGGAGAGAGAGAGAGAGAGATGTGGTTGATTTTTCCGCAAAACGTCAGACTAGCTAGACTGTTGTTTACACGTCGAGCCGCAGACGTCGATAATTAATGACGCGATGGGTCCAATTAACTGGCACCCGGCAAAAATTTGTTAGCAAAGCTCAGCCATGCGTGACTTTTCGGCTGGCGTGTTTTAATCGCAAACAACCAACAACACGACTATTATACACGCTCCAAGAGGACATTCGCGGTAGTCGCTTTGGGACCAAGTCATATAATTGAATTCGGTTCACCGAGTCCGGTTCACTGATCGAAACACTACGGCTGGCTAGCTTCGATCTGGAGCATTCGGACTAACGAGAGAATAACGAGCACGGGTAACGACGATCGAATGGAATCGGGCTGACGATCTCGATGGACGCCATGGCAGATTGCCTCCAACACAACAGCGAAGACGCGAGTAAAATATACAGGGTGATTCTTGGCACACAGCCGATTGTCTTCGATGAGCGAAGCTATGCCATTTTGGCGAACGCTGTGTGGTAAACAATGCAGAATATTTGTTAAACGTCTGTGATAAACTGCATTGGTAGCCTTTTACAGAGACAAGCGAACTTTTATCCAGTTGAACAAACTTCTTTCGATTCGTCGACCAGGTTGGGTAGATTTAAGAAAGACCGAAGTAGTGGAAACGACGAATTTAAAAGTTCCATCGGAACCCCAAATCTTTATATCTCCTTAGATCGATGAAACTGAATGTTAAGGACACGTTTTCTAGAATTTTAGAAAGAATCGATCGATATGGAAAGATTTTTGTTGCGATCTGTATAATTTAAAATCCTGAAGTACGCAGTGAAAAGAAAGATTCCATCAGGAATCTCCGAGATTCGAAGGGAACAACATCAATCATTTCGTAAGAGTCATGCTGTACACATTGTACGATTTCATTGGCGAGTGCTTGTTCAAATTTCCTCGCTCTCAAACGAGAGAACATACATATTCTTCTTCGCGTGCCAATCGATCCTTTGTTTGGCGAGCGTTGGCTCGTCGTTCGATTAATATATCAACTACAAACGAATATCGTATAAAAAGGCGAATATTTCGAAAATGCACGGCTCTTTCCAACACGTTGACCGATATTAAACATTTCAATTGTCAGGCATATTAGTTATACGTGACGAGGCTGTCACAGAAACACCGGTACGGACCATAAATTTACATTTACGGTTTTCCCGCGCTCGCGGGGCTAAAAATCCTTCGTCCATTATCGACGACAGGGGTTGCTTATTTGCACGACACTTGTTTCTAGCCGAACATGGCTTTCACGTTAATACAGGAAAATGTTGTGGACGGGGTCAACTCGAAAATCCATTTTTCTGATTACCCTTCCATTAATGTGACCCCCAATCCCCCATTTTCACCCGACATCGCCGTCGGCTTTTCGTACGCGAATAACAGCGTTCCGCGATATCACATTATACAGAATTAATCTAATGGTTTTTATCGTTGATGATGGACGCGTTGTTCCTTTGATACGCCAGTCCCGACGCGTATTTTACGCATCGTGTGACCCCTTTCAACATGCTACACGAGACTGTGTACTGTTATCGCTGTAAACCCGAAGTGAAAATTTTAATTAACGCATTGAAAGTGCGGTCCAAGGGAGGTGGGCGGGATGGGAGGTAGAGTATCGGATCGTGGCTTTAATGGTATCCGCAAATGTTACGTGTCAAATTATGAAGCTGTGTTTTCCGAGTTTACGTCGCCGGTTATAGGATAACGCGGCTATTTCCCCTCGCCATTCGAAACTCGATAAAATCCATACACGTAGAACTACGCGGGTTAAAGCTCCCAAGCCCTTTGCAAATGAACGACGCCCAGGAGATATCACAAACTATTCGTATTTCGCGATCGCTGTTTCTGGTGTCACGCAGCAACACCGCCTCCAAAGTGAAACAATCGGGTGGGGAGGAATACCCAAGTAAAATGAAGATGCGAGAGAAGCTTCATGAAATTACCTTGGTACGCGTTTTAAAGGCAACGAAAGTACTCCGAATACGAGATGGCGGACGTGGCCTCCCGCTGTTATATGTTTTCGTCGACGACGCGCTCGGAGCTTCTCCATTGCTTTCGGAACACCGGCCAGGAAATACGAAGTTCGTAAGAG
The DNA here is from genome assembly GCF_000188095.3 of Bombus impatiens. Taxonomy (NCBI): domain Eukaryota; kingdom Metazoa; phylum Arthropoda; class Insecta; order Hymenoptera; family Apidae; genus Bombus; species Bombus impatiens. Next base: position 618,029 of record NT_176550.1, on the reverse strand, counting down.
AATTATACGTATACGTGCCGCATCGGAGTTACATTGCCTTCCACTTCCGGAATCGACGAAGCAACTTCCCCCGCGGAGGAAAACGTCGCCTCCGGCACGACAGAGGAAAGAATATCTTATTAAGAGGGGGAATAGCTCTCCCTTCGAGCGGTTGCCTCGAGTTGCTGGCTCGATTATCGATGGCAAAGGCAGCACGAGTTACAGGAAAACTCCGTTACCCGGCAGTCTCTACGACTTCTGCGAGCGTATAATTCACGCGGAGACGACGACGCGAAGGTGCACGGCCGGCTGTACATAGGACGAAAGTTGAATCATGAATTCGTACTTTCTGCCGAAAGTTTCACAAGCGAGTGCATTGAAACGGTTGTAGCCATGTTTCGCCAAATCGAAACTGAAACGTTCTCGCCGTGTCTATCCGCGCCAGAGGTTTGCAACGACGCACTGTATTAAGTGGTATACTTATCGACGACACGGTTCCCGGTCCTCGACGTTACGAGATCGCACATCGCTTTCACTGTTCCAGCGAGGACCGACGAGTTCGCGAACAGGAAAGGAGATTGAATTCGCAAATATTGCTCCGAGGCTTTCCGCCTAAAAGCGGATGGCGACGGGATGGCAAACGATTCTAGGAGGATCTCGCGGAGAACACAGGTGCAATAATGTTTCGCACAGGCGTCGGTATAAGTTCGTACGTTGCTGAGAGAAAATACGCGCCACGAGTCTGGCTGGAAACAGGAAACGTTCATTTGAGGCAGGTTTAGTAATTCTAACGAGAGAACGTGGTTTCCACGTTTACTATTTTTCGAGGAATTCTTATCGCGAACCGATGAAATACAGTCGGAGGCAAAAATAAGCGGACAGTAGCGAAAATAGGTATCGATGAAGTTTCGTCAAATACGATTTGTTTGCACAAAATTAATTTCAATTATTTACTAGATTATTTATGTGCTACAAGTATATATAATAAATAAAACTTAAACATACAACACTAGTAATAGTTGGATTAAACTTCATTGATGCATACGTATGCTTACAGTCCACTTTTGTCTTCGATTGCATTTTAAAAACAAATGACTTGTGCTCGTTGTTGGCATTTCATAAAAAAAAAAAAAAAAAAATTAGATACGAAGACGTTCTCACATTAAAAGATACGAATTCTCGTAGATTTAATCACGCTTCGATGATGCAAGCGCTTAAGTGTTTCTGGTCCACAGAACGCGCCTACTTTGTTTTCAACTGAATTGGATTATACTCACGGCCAGTTTCAGCAAACGCTCGGAAGCCTTCGCCACGTCCATATTCTGGAAAATAAACGAAGTTCGATCATTAATACAAAGGAAGTCACGTGAGCGCTAAATAAGGGAAAATAAATAAACTAAAAGGCCGAAATTGGGAGCTGCAGGGACGGGGACGGGGGTTGGGTGAAAGAATGGTACGAAACGAAAGTTCCTAATTGGATTCAAACCTGCGGAATATGTAGCGGAATTCGCCCAGTACGCGCAGAAATTTTTGCACAATGATCGCGATGAACAGTAGTGGCTCGTAATTAAAATTAGCTCGAAATAATTAGCTGGCGTGGAATTCTTGCAAATTCAGTGATGTAAGCACAATTGCATGGAATTTGAAAATATTTTGAGATGTTTAAAGATTCTTCGGCCATATCGATATTTGGCCGGTAGAAAAATATTTGCTACAGTTACAAGAAAAATTAAATTATATCACAATATACTATATACGATGGTATTTTTTTGTTTGAAAGAATAGTATTTTTTGAAAATAAATTCCGAGTATATCTTCGGCAAGCGTGCGAAATACATAGATGCAGATACGTAGATGCAGTTGTGTAACTATTAATATTTATATTTATTCATTGCGGTAGAAACAATGGAAATATATTCTCGAAATTTATCATACTTCGCGTTATATTCGTTGTATATTTTCCAATGAAAATATAATGCTACCAATGTTTCCTCCCTGCGATCCGCGTCATGTAGCAAGGTATCGTAATTATACGTGATAAAGAAAAACGTTCCTGTAAAAAGCTCTGAAATACCATTCCACGTTTAAAGAATCCACTTTATACACTATACTCTACAACCCCTGAGTCTCTTTTATTTAACACGAATCGCTAACCATTTTTCTTTTTGAAAAGACAGTGGTTGTTCTTAACATCATATCGGAATGAAAGCTAAAAAAGTTGAAAATGGAGGTTCAGATACTACGTCAGAATTTAAAAACTGCCATTTAAAGGAATGGAGGCAACAATACTCGGTTTATAAAGGGTATGCAAATGTACATCAATTGAAATGGCGACTGATAAACCAAATGGAGAGCACGAAGTTCCATAGATTAACAGCGTTCGGTAACTGGGCGCAATGAGTACTTGTGGTCGCTGGAAAGTATCCTCTTATTCCCCCACACTCGAAAACGTCGAAGGAGCTTTCCAGCAATGGAATTGATATTTCGTGCGGTGTACTAATTGAATACAGGGGAAGGAAACTACCCTTCCGGCGTTCTGCTTAAGTGGCGGTTTGTCGAGGTCTCTCCGAATGGCACAACACGAGAACTCACGGTGCTTATATACCCAGGCTTACAAATAAATACCTAAAGAGCCTCCTGTCGATTTCAACACGCCATTTGTATGCACACATACACTCAGGCTTACGTAAATACAGAAATACAGCGGGTGTATTCGTGACCATGTAATCTTTAGACTTTTACGGAGGATAAAAATCGCCGAGAAAGAAAAGGAATGGAAAAATGTAGGAGTGGGAAAAAACAGAACAACGATTCGTGGAATAAAATTTCGTTCGAATGAAGAATGTGCAAAGTTTCGGGGAAATATGAAATTATGCGTGTGCAATTTGAATGTAATTCGATTCCGTTTCGGAGACGGCAATTTCGCCAACGTTTCGCAGATTAAAACGAAACTATGTATAATTATATGCATCGTGGGATTCGTAATTACAGTGCTTGATGCATGTTCGTTATAAACCCGGAATATAATATTCTAATTTGAGGGGACCCGCGCGGTCTGGGAACGCTCGAACTGGCTAACGAGATGTTCCATGAATTCGGGCTTAAATAATCGTTTTGATCGGACCGATAAAAATTTCGCAAAGAAGATAATTGACGTTTCGTGAGCGGATATCAAGATTCGTGGATGAATATAATTAACGGAAAAAGTGTGAAAGCTCTTTCGATTGTTCTATTCTACGAATCTGACGAACGATAAGGAAGCGATGAGTTAATCGTTTGATCGTAAACCTGCCAAATGTTCACGGAGTTTAAATACTGTCACAAATACAGAATAAATCGACTTTTGCTCGTTAATGGAGGATTAAATTAAAAAATAATATATTTATACCAAAGTGATGTAAAATATATACCACCCTTTTATAAAATTAAAAATACTAGATAAACATTTGTTGTTTACAAACAAATAAACAATCTGTTGTTGTAAACAAATAAACAATTGTTCAACAAACAATTGATCTGTTCATGTTGGTCTTTTATAATGAGAACCGTCGTCAATGAAGCACCGAATGAACATTCAATTTTATCGAAAAGAAACAAAATATTATAAATATAAATTTGTCGAAGTTTCTGAGTAGTATTCCAACGGAATTAATTAAGTTTACAGGTATATATGTTTACAGGTTTATATATAGCGTGAGTAAAGTCAATGGCTAAACAAAACCTTGTTTAACAAAGTTCTTGTAACTTTGATAAGACGTCGCTGATTAAAAGTATAACAATTTTCCTCGAAATCTTCCTTTTTCATTAGTACTACATTCTAGGAAAAGTAATACCTTTGACATTCACTTTTTAACTCACTCTGAGACTGTAACAGGGCATCGCGTTTCTCGAGAAAATTAAGTACGCGTTATAAAGCTTCATGCTAATGTCACTTCAGTTGGAAACCCTTTGACCCTAAAAGCGATCAAAGGTCCGAAAGGAACTGCTTTATCTTCCCTCTGTGTTTGTAAAAAATGATGTCATTGTTCGATGACGCGTGGCCCGTCCAAGAAACGAAAAAGGACTTGTTGAACTTCGCCGAAAAACCGACGGTATCTTGAACGATCGCGTTTCTATTTCCAGTTGAAAGGATGCTTGGTTGGCTCGAGAGGTTTCCCGAATGAATGGTACAGCTTGAGTCGCGTTCACCGCGTGCACAGAAGGGGAAAGTGGAGAGGCGTTCGAAGCGAAAATAAAAAGAGAATGTATCGTATCTTTTCGTATCCTCCTATTTCTTCTCTTTCTTTGTCGCGTGAGATGGTGTGCCATGTGGATCGATCGTCTCTGACCGAGTCAAAGGCCAGAAACCTTGGGGTGGAAAGGGTTATAATAAGCCGTCTCGGACGGAAACACCAACGGTCTCGAGCTACTAAAGTAGTCGTAACTCGAGCCCACGAACGGTGTTGTCTACACCACTGAAACTGAATACTAGCTTTCACTAGAATGAAACGCGACGAATACTTTTCGTCTCGCGAGGGTCCTATAAGCGTCTTCTCAGACTCGGTAGGAAAGAGACAGAGAGAAAGAGAGAGAGAGAGAGAGAAGGAGGGAGAGAGAAACAGAAACGAAAGAAGGGACGAGTAGCAAAAAGAAGAAATGAGAAACGGTTGGAAGAAGCCATTCCTTCCTACTCGCACTAGGACAGCTCCGCCGTGGAAGCTTGCGCGATATCGTTTCAATTAGCGATCAGAGATTTACGACTTTGCATCCACGAACACCTTCTTGTCGCGCTACCACGATTATTCTCGAGATACTGACGATTCACTAGCCCCGAATTGAATTCCGAGCGAGTCAACAATGGCTGAGCAATCGAGGGAATCGTTGCTATACACAGAGTGTTTATGTGTGCGTTTTATCTTCCCTTCATCTCGTTCCGTCACTCGCGGCAGAAAAATTAGGAGTAATTTCGAGAGAAGGGTCGCGGCACATCCGATGTTAGCTCGAGCAAACGACGTGGAAGAACACACACACACAATCTCTCTCTCGCTCTCTCTCTCTCTCTCTCTCTCTCTTCTCTCTCTCTCTTGTTATTTTTCGTCGAATCAATTCTCCTAGCTCTTGTCATTTATTAAATGTCATAACGGACGCAACGGTACCATTCAGCGATGACGTTAGTTCTCTACAAAGCGGAGGGAAGATCGACGGTGGAGATACGTTTTTGAGCAACCGTGAAACTACGTTCCGTAATTGAATTCCCATCACAGTGTAAACGAAAGTAATAGTTCTTCCCGTTTCCCGTCTGTCAGCTGTACGCCGCTGTTATCACGAACAAGCCGAAAGAATTAAGGTCTTCTCGATACGTTTCCCGTCTCGGTTGCTCTCGAGTTGACGTTTGGTTACGGTTCGATACGTATAACTCTCGATACTCGATGTCCAATGCTGAAAGGAATATTCATGGAAGTTCGTTAACGATCGAGTGAACAGAACCTCAATTTCCGGTTGAAGATATCAGGAAACAGCGTCAAGTCGACAAAATAGAATAGTCTGGTTTCTTGCCCGTGTCACGGGCGAAATTATTAAGGATACCGTTTCATTTGCAATAATCACGGCTATCAACCGCACATGGACGATCGGCTTTTCAACTACCACGAGCTGAGATATTTTTACCTGTCGTATTTTATCTTCCGTCATCTCCAGTCACTGTTGGTCGTTTTACCTCTTAGATGGAACCGGACAAATATCCGACAGACTGAAAATTCCTTTCAAACGACAATGTTTAGCAGGATACTCAAGCTCAAAGCCGACACGAGGAGGAAAAAGAAGAAGAATGAGTGAATGGGTGAAAATAAAAATATTGGAAGTCGTCGATGTACAGAAAAGTCGGACACGATTTTTTTCCTTTCTCAAATGTTCGTTGACGTGCGTGCAGTCACGGCCTCCGAAGAAGATTGGATACCACGGCGAGTAAAAAAGAAGGCGAGAGAGAGAGAGAGAGAGAGAGAGAGAGAGAGAGAGAGAGAGAGAGAGAGAGAGAGAGAGAGAGAGAGAGAGAGAGAGAGAGAGAGAGAGAGAGAGAGAGAGAGAGAGAGAGAGAGAGAGAGAGAGAGAGAGAGAGAGAGAGAGAGAGAGAGAGAGAGAGAGAGAGAGAGAGAGAGAGAGAGAGAGAGAGAGAGAGAGAGAGAGAGAGAGAGAGAGAGAGAGAGAGAGAGAGAGAGAGAGAGAGAGAGAGAGAGAGAGAGAGAGAGAGAGAGAGAGAGAGAGAGAGAGAGAGAGAGAGAGAGAGAGAGAGAGAGAGAGAGAGAGAGAGAGAGAGAGAGAGAGAGAGAGAGAGAGAGAGAGAGAGAGAGAGAGAGAGAGAGAGAGAGAGAGAGAGAGAGAGAGAGAGAGAGAGAGAGAGAGAGAGAGAGAGAGAGAGAGAGAGAGAGAGAGAGAGAGAGAGAGAGAGAAAGGAGGCAGTTTACGACCATTCATGATGGGAAATCGATACGATATTTCATCCGTTTTGTCGTCAACGGCCTCGAAAGTGCGAACAACCAAGCTGCAGAGCCTGCACCCACTGACTCACCATCCTTTGTGCACTCTCCAGCACCCTCGAAAATCCTTTAAACGTTCATCCCTTTAAGCAGTAGCACGTCGTCGAGCCGATAAGGTGACGTTCGATGCGACCACGCCGTCACCGTTGCTCTAGAGTGTGAAGTCATTCGTGTGCAGGGATGTGCGCCGTGAAAGATAGGCGAAACGTACAACCGGCTATTTACACGTCACGGCAAACAGAAAATATTCAATGACCTATAAGATGAATGGCCTCTTGCTGGTAGCGCTATTAACCATCAATGTTATGTATGCGCGTCAGACTGAAAAATCTTATCACCTTGCAGAATACCGTTTCACACGGTGAAACTCCTATTTACCTTTAGTACAAATTATACCTAGAGTACAAATTATACGACATCGATGACTCGCGTGACCCGCAGATGATTTTAATCGCCAATGACATGAATCACCTCTATGGCGCAACACGAACCCTAATGACGTTTGAGATTGATAAGTTGGTAGCCCGGTGGCGCGAAGTTACTGAGTGAAATCCTTTAGAAAAAATTATCCTTGTCAACCTGTAAACGTTCAAATAATTAATTATCCGGCTATGTTAACCATATAGAGAACCAAACAGTGGCTATGTCTGATTAAGATTAAGTTACGACGTATGTACGTGCGATCTTTCGTCTATAACAGACACGTGATTCTATCCAGGTGTAATTAATAATATTATTCTCACTAGATACGGATAAATAGCCATTAATACCTGAATGATCGAGAAGTTTGTTAACAGAAGTTCGTTTGACAGTTGTGCTCGTGTTAATTAGTAATACTAAGTTCGATGATGTTCCTGATAGTTGAGGTAGGGTGACTTTAACTTCGGTTTCGATACTGTTTTGCACTCTACGTTCAGTGGCTCGTCAACGAAGCTACTAAAGGAGAAGTAAATTAATGTACACTGTTAATTAAAAAGAACACGCTTTAATGAAATTTCTTGTAATTAAAAAGTGGGAAATGTAAATGTATCAATAGCGAAGTTGCATGCAAATTGTATACGTAATCATGTGCAATTAACAATTGCAATTGTAATAGCAGATCATTTTATTGGAGTTTGAAACCAAAAGAGAAAACGGGCAATTTTTTATTGTAACTTATAGTTGAAGCATATATATAGATCTGGGGAACGATCAGAACAAAAAGATCCCAAGATGGATGGGATCAATGTAAGAAAAGTAGAAGCGTGCAGACTATTTCTTAGAAAGTGTGACTCGACAGAACTGCTCGAGAAATTTCAGTTACTACGAAAACGTGGTATATATATATACATATATAGTATTGAGAATATGGTACAATAAAATATACTGGAGTGATATACATAGTAATATTAAAAAGAAAACTCCAATTTCCTTTCAGATAAAAATATTCTCAAATGCAACGACGATATGAGATCTATGTTTATAAACAATGATAAATTCGACAATACTCTCGACATAATTTCGAGTAAACTTCGAGAATATTCCAACTCTAGTGACGCATAATGTTTTCGTTTTCCTCGAATACTGAGCAAGCCTTAAACGGTAGCATGCCCTTAAACAACTAGAACCGGACACTTGGAACACAGAACTTGGTAACAACAGGAGTCGCCCTTAGGCCAAGACAGCCAGTCAAAACTTGGGTACCGCTGATTAGATAGTTCCCGCTAGTTCCTTGTCCCGCCGGTGCTTTTCGAGCAGTTCTCTTCCTGCTCACCTATTCTCCGACGGATTATTAAACGTTTCCATAGCATCGAATCCAGTAGATCGACGTAAGCACCGGCGTTCAAGAAGAGATTCCGCGTCGATCCCGAACAAGCCGAGCTCCATCGGTACACGATTTTCAATCGAGGACAAATTGCTTCTGGTAAATTGTTCGAGATTCCCTATAACTGTAAGATTCCAAATCCTACGGTAAAGAAGATGGTGTCGAAGAAATAGAAATAGAAATAGAAACGGTTAAATCTTGACGTAACAATAGAACTAACCAGAGATATTGTTCTCGGTCTCGTTTTTCCCCTAGCCTATAAAGGAATCTTGAAACTGACGACATCGATCGAACTCAAGTAATTACCGTGCAAGGTGCACGAGAGTTAATTCCGGGGTGGCAAGCTCTTTCTCTATCCATTTCCACGTCGTCCGCCTCGTCATTTTCTCTATCTTCGATCGCAACGCCGGTCCCCACCCTTTTTCAACATTTTCTCTCCCTTTCTCGTTCAGTATGGCCACCTCGACTGCCTTTCTAGCCGACAAATTGGATTCGATAATTGCGAATCACGATGGCAGAGACGACAGTCACGTCGTTGATCGTTGCCGGCCAGCTGGCAGGGGGAAATGTCTCCGTCTTTCGACCTACTTCGCGATGGTCTATCACTGTCGCGTGAAGCCTGACACCGAGGGGCATCGAGAAGAAATCGATTTCGTGGATATTGCTTTCCTCTGCGAGCGGGCGCCAATGAATCGCGGCTATCCACGGGAATTGATAACTGCGCCCGCTGCTCATCACATTGTAATTACGCCCCGTCTCTCTTCGCCTTCCGTTTTTACTTCGCGACGACACGCCCCGCGCACCCTCCAAAGCTGCCGCGAGACTGGACTGGCTACTCATTATCTGGATATTATCTTTTGTTGCGCAGACAAAGCGAATAAAAGAGTATATTAACCGGAAGTTTCAGTTTTTTACTCTCGAGAAGTAGCATATTAGATTTTCCGAAAAGTGTTTCCCTAAGTACCTTCCACTATGATAATATTTCAATTTTGGAACTCATAAAAAATGTACGACATCGTGAATACGCTTCTCTTAGCCAGTACCATTAATTATGAAAGAAAATACGAGTAGCTGGAAACTTCTTGAATAGTTTTATAACATTCTACAGAGAAGAAGGTAATAAAAGTGGAGTGTGGTGGTTGTCAATGAAGTGTACAGTGAAAAGCGTCGTTAAGCGGTACGGAGAAACATTAAGAACAACTCTGGAATAACTGTGTTTGTGATATTCTAAATTTTAACATCTGACCATACACGAACGTATCTACTAATTCCTGTTATCAATTCCATTTGCGTGAAACCCTTGATCTTTCTCGCGGGAAAGAAAAATGTGCATACACGTGACGAACCATTCGAAACAAAGAAATCACCAAAATTTCCAATGGATGGTTTTAGGATGGTAGCGCATTGGTAACAGCCGACTACATTATACGGCCATCTATGGATATAGCTGGTAAACCGCGGATGTCCGGCGCGGATCAGCCGTGGTTAAAACTGTCCGCGTAAAAGGATCCATTTAAATCCACGAACTGGGCGAACACGCGCGGGAAATTTCTGCCACCGATGCACACTGGCAGCGGAGCTATTCATCTCCTCGTTAACGAACAATCAAAACCGCAGCCTGGTTGAATTTTTTCAATTAATGTCACAGAATTAAACGAATAAACGTCAAATTGTTGATCACCCCCGGTACTTCACTAACCGTGAAACGAACTGGAACGTCTGCGATTTAACCGTTAACCAAAGGTAAAGAGTTACGCGGTGAAAAAGGGTAGAAAGGAATAAAAGATGAAAAGAAGGGACGAACAAATTAAAATGAAGCAAAAAGGTAAAGGAGGAAAAAAATTAGTGAAAAATGGTGGCAACGTCAGTACGTTGTTTGCCGGTTCTTCGTATTGTTTCCACGGCAATTGCTGCTCGCGCAACGCTAATTTCACGTGCTGGCAAAATTGCCGTCGACTCATTACGCGCACGAGATCGCCGTTGTCTTTATCGTGGTGGCTGTTTCGTGTCGGACCAATGCTAGGTGAAAAATAATTTTGCGACATTACAGTCTCTCACCCCTTTTCGAGTTAACACGCCCGCGGTTTACCGTGCCATATGAAAGCGACGTAACTCTTCTCTTTCGACTTTTTGACAACGCAACGTTGCGATTTGGCGGCTGTAAATAACAGATACGCCGAGATACGCCGCGATTCGATAACGAATAACGAGGCAACGAGTAAATCGACCAATCGACGAGAATGAACGAGTTTAATTGCCAGCTCACGATCTCAAGTTCCGTTCTTGTCCCTGCCATCGACGAAATTTACACCGAAAATACACCACACCATTACACAGATCGACTGAATTATCAAACAGAATTGCCCATCAATGTCGTTGTTCATTTAACTTTATCATTCTCCCTGGACGGACGTTATTTTCCTGCGCCATTGTATCGCCAATAATACAAGATACAATCGTATTCTCCAAGTTGCATTCCGTCCAAATTGTCCAACTAGCTTATCCGCCATATTTACAGCTTCAGCCTGATTACAGTCGACTGTGGCGAGATACACGTACAATTCTTGGTAGATTTTTGCGAGAGCCGGGCCTCACGACCATGTTTCCTAACAAATGATCCAGCATGTCAAATATAACTGGAAAAAGAGGAGCGAAGAGGCCGCTTAACAGCCTGACGAGATAAAAACTGATGGGTCGTCAGGGCCATTATTGTGCGGTGTGCGTAGAAACATGTCATTACCCAGGGGTGCATGGGGATTTTCTGTGAGGAACGGGCGTGCGAGAGGCTGGATAGAACAGGTTGGGGTCGGTCGACCATATATTTGTGCGTATCGTAGCTAGCAGTCTGGGAATTACAAGAAAGATTGATCGTACCTATTTGCTGAAACCAAATTACACTTCTGTTCATCCACTCTCACTATCTTAGGAGCCATTTTGCTTCCAATGGCTAGTCTCCTAGATCTTATTTACGACCGTTCGTATAAATAATTAGCCACCTTAATAACGTTCGCGATACACGTCGATATATCGAACGATAGATTATTATTTATTTCGAGTAAAGAATAAAAGGGATAAACGCGTGATGCATAGCGCCGCGATACTAGTACCGCGGTACTGGTTCAACGAGCACGAAAGTAAAACGGATAAGGAAAATGGAAAATTGTTTTCTATGATGTACGATGTTCTAGAGGGCCGTTTCTCCAAGCGTAATGAGATTTTTCCATCGCGCCGTTGTACAGAGGATTTAACGGGCTATATGAAAGACTAAATGAAACACTTACGCTGAATGGGACTAGCGAATTCTTCACACACGGGATCATCCATTGCTGGAACAGCGACATGACTACTTGCAAGCCGACCACCACCTCCAAGATTCGTTTAATTAGAAATCTGCACAGATAAGTAAAACGTGAATTACGTAATTACAGACTCATTCAACGCGGACGTAGTAAAACAAAAATATTGTCCCTTGTTTAAATATACTATTTCGCTTCGGAGAAAATGTACCGAGAGTTTCTAGTCCTGTAAAAGCATGACCCATTTCCACGTACGTTAGTCAAACAGAGTCAGCCACGTCTTTTTAGTCTACGTCACGACTTTTCTGCAAATAATACATTAGCCACGTTGGTTACATTTCTCTTATCATGCACACTCCGTGTACGTCGAAAATTCGCCACGCTCGCCGAGAAAATCCAAAAATATGACTCGACAAGAGGGAATCACGCGATATGACGTTTCTTTTCCCCGTCGCAATTCGTCCCTGGGATTTTCGTGGGCCAACAACTGCCGGTGGCAAGAAACGTCGGCCAGCCACAGACTTCTCTTTCGCCGATGCATTCCATCCGACCGAATCGGCAGCGGCGGCGGCTGTATGCATCGTCGAAATACGTCCGTACAGACGGAGGAAAGTGTTCCACGAAAATCTCCGGGATTCCGGATACAATCGGAAGTACGAACCCGGAAGCACGAAAAGGAATACATCACCTTGCCTCCGGGCGAGTCCATCCAAACGTACCCTCTCTCTATTTTCCCAACAATAGCCCACTTAAATCTAATTTCGCGAACATTTCCGCTCGCCAACTTTGCCTTCTTCCCTTTCGTTTCTCTCTTCCAAAAGGAAGTGTGCACCACCGAAACCGAGGAAGAAGGGAAACTTTTTCGGCAAGTGCCGTGCAAACCTGGCCAAGATCTACCACTCTTACGTAGAAAAATGTGTACGCTGCGGAGATTAGAACGAAAAGCAACTTCAGCTGCGCAATTTTCTCGTAAACTGCAGTTAAAAAATTTAGTGATTTTAACAACTTAACCGAACATACCTTTTTCAGAGCGATCGATGTCGATTATTTAAGATGACTAAGTAAAAAGTAGTTTCTTAAAAGCAGGATACTGGAACAGGTTTTACTTCTTTTAAAACTAAATCTATATTTTCAAAAATAGAATATGCGAAGAGAGAAAAAAGGCAATATTGGGCTGTTCTATGATGGATGTTTTATAGAACGTATATTCCAGGCGTAGAATATCCAATGATACCAGAGGTTCTAAAATATACCTCGAGTTTCTCTTCTCTTTGTTTTAAAAATCTTTCCGACAATTTCACCGTGCACGGAAAACTAAAACGTTCGAATATTTCCTAAAATGTATTGATCAAACGGTTTATAAAAAAAAAAAAAATTCGACCTCTCGCTATTTACCTTTTCCGAATCCTTTGTGTTCTGGGGAAATTCAGTTCGTAGCAGAGGGTAGGCGCCAGGATGTAGTAGTAAAGATCACGGAGATTCAAGTTGTCCGGATATTGCACCAAGACCATGCCGTCTACTTTGTGCTTCGAGTCGTCGGCCAGGTCGCCGTTTTGCTTCGCGATGGAAGCTGCAACAACGAATCGTATCCGCGTTAGACTAAAGGGAGAAAAAACAGATTACAGCGATGAATCACACGCCACGGCTGGCAAGCAACAGGAATTTCGCGAACCCTTGGACAGCCTCTCGTGCTTGCAACCGGGCCAAAACCGGAGAAAAGCAAAAATCGACTAAATAAAAGGAAGGAAAGAAGATAGGAAGAGAGAAAGAAAAGGAAAAAAGAAGAAAGTGAAAGCTTCAACGGGGAATTTGATGAAAAGGTACCCGGGAAGTTAGTTGCTCCGCCGTGCAGTGCTCGAGAATCATTCCGTGCATCCCCAAGGACCGGGAAGAGCCGGTGTAGTTTAATCTTTCCAAGAAAAACCAGCGAGTATTTAAACTTCGATCCCTCGTGCGACGTAAGTTCAAATTGCTACGCGACTGTTACGGTAGTCATCGTTATTACACGATTTCAATATGAAGGCGGTGGAACACGTTAAAGCGTGGTAGTGTATACCACGACAAAATTTCGCCAGGATCGGCGGAAAATTTTTCCTCGTTGGTTGACTCGAAACGCGACCGATTCTCATCTATGCGCCTAATCCCCTGCCAGCACGAATAGCTAACTGATAGAATCCCCTCATTTATCCAAATCCAACGGATAATCCAATCTGGAATTCAAATAAGCTCAGTTACGCGCCGGCTGTTACCCGGAAAGGGCCGTGGAACCGAGCGATCGGTCCGATTCGAGTCGTTGCGACACGCTCAACGTCCAAAACGCTGTTTGCAACCGGGAGGAAATCGACGTGACTGCCGCGAGTACCATCGTGCCGACGAGAGACGTTCGGAACGACGCCTAGCGACGTTCCATGGGCCTCGAGCCCTCGCCTCGGGTAATAAGTGCCCAAGAATTCGTCCAAATTAAATTCCTCCTGCCTCTTTTTCGTTCGTCTCACTTCCGTTTTTCTGCTCCGTTCTTGTCCCCTCTTTCTCGCTCTTATTCCACTGATCTCATAGCTGCTTCATTTATTCTCCGTCATGTTTTTTTCCCAGCACGGTGGCTGGCTGCTTGGTACTCAATACCGAACAGCACGGAATTCCTTGTTTCGTCTGGTCGTTGTTCGAGTTAATACGATGCCGCGCGATGATCAACCGATGTGCGCGATAAACCGTGAGATATCGCGAGGATTCCATGCGAGCAATGCCATTGCAGAGATGCGATTGGAATTTTTAATACACGATCCTCGTGCCTGGTGCGATTGCTCCATCGTCGAAATTTGTTGATTGATTCGCAATAGGTGTTCCAATGAGTGAGAAATATATTAATCGAATTGAATCGCTATAACCGATCTCTTTGTCAAAATATCGAAGGACTGTTCGATCGCTTTGCTGACCAATATCGAATGTAATAACCAGAAGGAGTCGAAAAGTGTCGTTAAAGTCTCGGGAACTTTCGGAATTTATTACGGTCGATAACCGGTTTCTATGCGATACTTTGTTCCTCTAATTACCATACGAATCAGCGTGCAATAATTCGCGGGAACAACCACGTCGGAAAGTGGCTGGCAACTGTGACCCGGGTATTTTCGAAAGAAAATGTTCTGCAAACGACGTCCATGGATTGGAAACCGTCCGTTGGCTAATGAATCACGAACGTTTCGAGGATCCGCCTGAAAACACCTTCAGTTTATCGGGCAAATAAATTTCTAGAATTAGATCTCCATGTCGTCGGGAAATTGTGGCCAACTGGTATCGAGACAGCCGGGGTCTGTTAGGCTCGGTTCGCACTGTTCCAGGAAATTTACGGGTTCGCCGGATTGCCTTGTCGAAGATTGCAGCCAATCCTATCGGTCGGAAGCTTCGTCTCTTGTACCGCTCAAGCTTAATTTGTGAGATTTCTCGTTCGCTGTGCGATCCTTCCGTTCGATCGTTCGCCTTCCTTTTCCCTTTGTCGCTTTCTTCGACAACTTGCTGCTGGCTCTTTCACAGTTCCAACCGGTTCTATTTTATCACGTCATGAGTCACAATGTATCATAGATCGGCAGTACTCAAACAATGATATTATTGAGATATGTATAATTTTGCGTGCTAGATTAGATTGGCCGCGAAGTAGTGACACACGTATGTGAATATGAGTGTGTGGAAGTATGTGTGTGCACGGCATTTCAAAAAACAGATGAATGTAACTGTTCCATTGGCAGTGTGATATAGGAGATGGTGAGACAAAGAGAGTACTGAGACGCGTGCAAATGTCGATATCGACGAAGATCCTGGAAATCATTTATTAAATAAATCTAAAACTATTTGAATATGAATTCTAAGTGTGACCTTAGTGTTCCTTTACTTTTATTTCGGCAATTAGGATCCGCAATTCTCAACAGATATGCGTAAGCAATCGACACGCGGTTAATTCTATAAAAATTTTATCGTTCAAGGACTCATTTTCAACGTAATCGCGTGTAATTGTTGAAACTCTGAATAACTATTCTAAGTAACTGACCTCTACCGAAATCTTTTAATTTTGGATGAAAATATCGAATGTTCCGGATATAGATTTGGGCATTAGAACTCTTGTTACTTTAGGAACTTGTATCGATAAACTATGCACGATACAAGTTCCTAAAATAACACAAATTCTAATCTCTCGAAGAAATTGGAAAAAAATAGAAATTGCTTCCCTGAATGAAAGCCTGCACGATCTCGTAACATCCAGCTTGCTACCCCACGATGATAAGAACAGAGGGGTGCGAACTTGTTGGGTTCGTAGTTCTCGCGAGTGCTGCGAAGCCCGTGATACCGGCATGTAAGAAGATTTTAGACGCGTAGATGCTTCCGTGAGCTCGCGGTACGAAAGGTTGGACGTCAACGGAGTAATAAATTAGAGGAAATTCGTCCGACAGTAGCATTAAACGACTCTCTTCTCCCGACACATGATATATGACGGCATATTTAACGTTGCGTAAGTATAATATTTAAAACCGTAAACGATAGAAATTTTGAAAACAATGGCCTTGAAGAACCAGAAACTAAAAACTGTTGCAAAAATAGGGTCAATTGTACGATATTTAAAAAAAAAACTAAATTTTTCATATTCTGAAAATTTTTTACAGAAAAAAAATTTACATTTATTACAGAAGGATTTTAAGATACTATTGAACATCATTATTGGGTTACGTGTGAGAATGATATCGAGTATCAGAAAGATATCAGTATAACCACAATGGGTTTGGAATTTCATGCTACTACCATTAATACCAACAGCCGTGGTTTTAGTATGTTTTAATGAACGAATTGGTCAGAATGTGGAACTATGTATAACATTGATATTATAGAACAAAATGTTCCCTACAAACGAATAATTATTTCCAGATTTTCGTCTTGCTCATTACGTGAAAGTAAGGGATTACCACTAACTAGCCGATTTTTGCATCCATGAGAGACGTGAATCCACGAAAAATTTTCCATCTCTGTGAAGTTAGCAAACAAGTTTTATGTTACTACATAAAATCGTTAATGTAGATAATATAATTAAATAAATCCCCGTATTGAAAATTGAAGAATAAAATTTCATCCAACTATAGTCCATTTTCATACTCCTAAATAGCACGATACTTTAAATATTTTATCACGAATTCACTTACACAAGGTTGTCCAAAAATGACTACGACGATGAACAGGATATTAATTCTAAAAACTGCCAACA
The DNA here is from genome assembly GCF_000188095.3 of Bombus impatiens. Classification (NCBI taxonomy): domain Eukaryota; kingdom Metazoa; phylum Arthropoda; class Insecta; order Hymenoptera; family Apidae; genus Bombus; species Bombus impatiens. Next base: position 601,196 of record NT_176550.1, on the reverse strand, counting down.
TTTCAAAAAGGAGCGTCACGCCACAATGTTAAAACCCCCCGAAAATGAATACCTTCTGCAAATTCCCTCGTCATTCATACATTATTAATCCCGCTTGCTGCAAAAATTTTCAAATTTCTCTGCAAACAACTATCACACGACAGCGCGGTCTTCCCTCGACAAAGCGATGAAAAAAAGGGGCTTCCTAAGGAAACTCCACGACATTCACCAGGAACTCGTTGGTCGGAATGGCGACGTGGCACGCGAAAGGATAGCCACGAACCACGTTTGGCTCAAGACCGGACCGTTTCCGCTTTATTTTTACTCGACAGATCGGCAAGGTCCGTTTGTTCGTGTCTACGTTCCGAAAGGACTTTCTCGCTTTGCGCTGGCTAAGAGAGACATTAGAGAAGATTGCTTATTGAAAGTAACGCTCGGCGAGAAAGGCCATCGAACTCGTTTTAACCAATCGATTGATACGAACATCACAGTGCGGCATGTAGTGAACTAATAATCACTGTTCGATTTCGATCTCATTATTTGACGATATCATCAGTTTGTAGGCAAGTAACATAAGTGTAAACAATAATTCCTCGATAGAGGATTAGTAGAGCTCGTTTGTACATCAAAATCTAATCACTAAAAATTAGCTTACTCATTCGTTACACATTCCTGTTCATTAATTCTTGTTACATAGCATTTGGTACGTCTCAGATATGGAAAATTTGAGAAAAGGTATATATAGTTTTCATTTTCCAATTAAAAAATTTCTTTCTTTCTTTAAGGAGCAATCTAAAAAGTGGTTCAAAGCATCCTGTAATATTTGTAATTGATATTGTTCTGTGTCAAGAGGGTATTGTATTGCATTGATATGTAATCCTTTTCTGCTACAAACTGCTACCCTCAATGTCAGTTTTTTAGTGAAATCCTATTCGCAATCGCAACTTGGTTGAACATAGATAGGTAGATATTCACCACACTTGTTCCAAGAAAATTTTTAAAGTTACACAGAAACTCTGTTCTTTACAAAATGTCGGTACAATATACGATGAAACGGAAGAGAGAATAAATGACTTCTGCATGGTACTTACATAAAAATGGAAAGATCGTTCCCGACATGGACACAATTTTCTATATTAAAATACGCCAACGTGTGTAGTTGTATAAAGAGATCAATAATCAAGACATTTAATCTAAACCAGAGAATAGGAGAAACCCTACAGACACTTTTACTCACATTGGATCGCTAATATCGAATATCAGGGAAATTGCACGTTATATGCATTTTTTTTATCTGTGTCCTAAATCCTCATTTAAATGTCACAGATAAAAAGCTTCCGCGAAAGTCGCGTACGCGCGGCAACGTAACGCTCGCAAAAGTCAACACCGTCATTATGCGACGCAATAATACGGCTTGCCTTGGCGTTCGCCCGATAGAGAGCAGAAAGGGTGCAGAGGACGAAAATTACACGGCACGAGGTACAGAGGCAGGATTATACACGCGCTCGTGGCTCCGCCGTAGCTAGGATGCATTCGTCGATCGCGCCACTTCGATTCGATCAAGAGAATCGATCGTAGAGGCCGTGATGCGTGCTCTGCTCGCCGCAACCCAGGCGTCCCATCGAATTTCGATAATTATATCAGCCCGCGGCGCTTTTCATACTTCGCTTGGTAACGTTATGTGTGATCGAACAGCGGAGTCGATCTAGCGAAGAATTAACATTCGTCTAATTTTTCTTAGTCTGAAATTTTCGTTCTTGGGCCGATGAATAATCATGGTAATTGCGCATCTATGTCTGAAAGGAAACGGCGGTCGGCTATGGTCAAACGTTTTAACATCTACATTATCCTACCGCGCGATACTTAACGTTCGACCATTTCTCAACATCTGTACCACGTGTTTCCGGGAAAGGTATCAGTACCGCGACTCACCATTCACATGCATCCACCATTATGTCTTCCTCTCACATTATCTTGGCGTTGATTAACGAGCCTAGGCCGCGAACAGGAACTCAGGAAACGAGAAGAGAACCGGCTACCAAATGGACTCGAATCGAATTTGCAAACAGCAACGTCAGAGGTATGTCTCTTTATGTAAGCGTAACGGTACATCGTACTCATAGAACCAGGCATACAGGCATCATTGTGAGATTCTCTTTTCCATGTTCTACTTGATTATTTGACTAACAATAAGTGGAGCAAATAATACCAACGAGAAACGTAAGAATGCAACGGTAAACATTGCCTTTGTACGAGAGCAAAGAAAAGATTTCTCTTCTTTCCGAATCTCAACTACCAAAAGTTTTAGTAATCGCTTATTTACCGAATAAAGATCGTTATTTGCAGAATCACGAATAAAAGGAGCACAATCTCGACAACGATAATACCAGCATAAAAGAAATACGACGCGATTAAACGGGCGAGTGTAGGTGAACGCGGCTTCGTGGAACATAGAGGGAGTAATTTTTTCAGATTGATTTTTTCTAAGTGACTTCTACAGCCCTCGAAGTCTCCTTAAAGCGTCTCTATGGAAGCGGAAGAGTTGTGTAACAGATTTCCACTGCACGAAAGAGGGTCATAACGCGTCACAATGATACACGAGGTCTTTGCAGTACTACCAATCTCCCGTACAGGGAGAAACAGAGGGAAGGCGAAACGAAAGGAGACCGTGACGTAGGAGGTTGGAGAAGGGTTAATATTCCATGCGGTGAGTTTATTGGGGAAAGGTCGCTCGTATAATTTGACTTTGCCGGGCTGAATAATCGATATACCACCACCTAACCGGCCAATACCCGGAAACAGAGGCGAGGCTGATCGAGAGTTTAAATTGGGTGGAAATTATTCGCCTCTTCCACTACGGCTCTCTGTGTGCGTACCAAGCTGGGATGTGCACACGCGTCGTGACCAAGCAGGACATTCTGTATGCAACTTCAGGAGCGAACAAATACCAACAACGTGGAGGACTGTATTGCGACGCTCAAAAGACGCGCGTGTAGGCTGTAATGTATGCATGTCAGAGTCTATTACGCGTCACGAATATTTGTAGTTTACATCGGCTAGCTTTCAGGATAAATTCATCGCGTACTTTGAACTCACGAATGCATCGTAGCGTGAAAGAAGAAACAGAGTCAGTCGGATATCGATCTCAAGAGAAACATATATAAAACTGATATCCAGAAATAAATCAGAATAGAGGCAACAAATCCTGCACGCTGTTCTGCTTTTTTACTCGTCGCGTTCCTTTAATTAATTTCGCTTAGAATAGAAACCAAGTCTGGCTGGTCGCGAAACGTGTATAACCGTTGCACACGGGATTTAACCAGTCGTCCAAAAACTTGTAACAAGCATTTTCGTGTGAGCCCCGTCACAGAGGCGGCCGACCAAAAATCCACGCGCATACGCTGTACACGCCCGATGGTCGACGTTTTTCGGGCGGTATTCGCGTAAAATTAGAGGGTGTTACGCGAAAGCACGAAACAATGTAAAGGGAATGCGTAATAGTTGTTATCGAAAATGCCGGGATGCGCGTACCATGCATTCCGAAATAACGTTTGCCGTTTCGTTCGACGCGATAAATTGATATCGTTGATAGAAATAAACGTCGCGCCGTCGAGTTATTATGCAACCGCAAATTGATACAAAAGTCTCTTGAATATAAAACGTCGGGAATAGGAAGGAAGTGGAAAATACGGTGTCAAAGCGAAATTACGCGAGCATTGTCTACTTACACTGTAGATTATCGCACGACAAAGATTTCCGTCGCATTCTGCCCTGGCTCTTTGCCTTTCTTCGGCCGCCTAGACGACACCACATGTTCACTTGTACGTACGACCATAGCTTCAGGAACAGGATGGCGTACAGCATACATACGTACATGGCACCGACTGAAACAACCGACAAAATTAATTGTATGTATAATATCGCAAATTATCGTAGCAGCTTATCATCGATCGCAATTTTATTTCGTATACCACGGTCTGGAAAATTCAAAAGATAATATTCGCGGCAATCTTGGTGAAATCGTTACCTCTCGACGTGGTTTTTCGTCTACATTTTGAATCAAAGAAAGAAGTTACAAGTACGTCGATCGTCTACGCTGTTAAAGTCAAATATACGAAGAGATATTAATACAATTTTTCGTTTCCTTTTAGTACCCTTACTGTCGAGTAAAAGTTAATTAATTCGCCCTCTTGCCATCTGTAAAAACTGATTACTCGGAGAGCGGCTGTCGATATGTACATTGGATTCTCAAACAAAGTAAAAACGAAACAATAGCCTCGAGCTTACCGATCTTTAATCAAGAAGAACGAATAAGGAGAGACGAAGCAAAATTTACTTTCCGAGAATTTCATTAAACAAATTCTGAAAAATCCATGGCATTCGTTATCCCCGGCGCGTACTACGTTCCTTCTAAATTCAAAAAAAAAAAAAAAAAAAAAAA